>NW_006921816.1:1667201-1671505 GCF_000298275.1 Orycteropus afer afer
GCTACCAATGCCAACCACTCAGGAAAGGATCAAATCTGGAGATCCTGGATAGAGTGGGAGGGAAAATGTGGAACAAAATCCAAAAACTCAGTAATGGCCAGAATTACTGATCAGATGAAATCTGGTGAGACTCTCAATACTATGACCCTGGAACACATTCTGTGCCTGGAATAAAACTCACCCCCAGAGGCGGGCTCTCAGACCAATAGTTAACAAGATGTACACACAAACCACTCAACCCAGGATGCTGCATCCACACACTCAATGGTAATACATCCCTTAGAGCAATAGACCATGGGACACCAGAGGACCAACATTCAAACTGAGGAAATGCAGGACAAACAGGAGTGCATAAATAAGAGGGGCACAGGGGAAGGGTTACAGGGTAGGGAGGGGAGGAGATTGGGTTAGGGTTGGACATGGCAAATGGGGAATAAAACTAAATGTACACATTACATTGAATGTAAAACAAGCTCTAAAAATTTTTTAAAAAATGAATTTCAATTTTTAAAAAATACTCCAAAATATAAAATAATATCACTAACTTTTCTGCTTGGAGCGTACAATTATTTTTATTAAAAACATGTTACTTATGTTAACATGCAATGGGTCTGTTATTGTTATAATTAAATTAATAAAAAAATTTTAAATTCTGAATTTGAATTTCTAATATTGTATACATCAAAAGACATAATCCATGAAATCAAAAACTTGTCTTCGATAATCTTTACAATATGAGGGTGTCTGTGACTAAAATGCTCTAGTGGTGTAGTGCTTAAGGCATTTGACTGCTAACCAGAAGGTCAGCAGTTCAAATTCACCAGCCATTCCACTGGGTAGACTGGGCAATCTACTTTCATAAAGATTTACTGCCTCAGAAACACAAAGGAGGTCGCTGTGAGTCAGAATTGACTCGATGGCAGTGCATGAGTGAGTGAGTGAGTAAAAGGGTAAGGCATTTGCCTGCTAACCAGAAGATCATGGATTCAAACCCACCACCAGCTGCTAGGCAGGAGGAAGATGAGTCAATCTACATCCATAAAAATTTATAGCTTTGGAAACCCAGTGGGAGTCACTTTGAGTTGGAATCTATTCATTGGCAGTGGGATTATTTTGTGACTAAAATTTTGAAAAATGCTGCTGCTCTGGGATATGTTGATTTGTTGCTCTAGTATATATATGTGTGTGTGTATATATATGTGTGTGTGTGTGTGTGTATATGTGTGTGTATATATATGTATTGTGTGTATATATATGTATGTGTGTATATATATATATGTATGTATGTATGTATGTGTGTGTGTGTGTATATATATATATATATCACAAACAAAACAACAAACTCACTGCCATCAAGTTGAATTGACTCATAGCAACCCCTCCTTGGGTTTCTGAGAAGGTATCTCTACAGAAGTAAATTGCCCAATATTCCTTCCGAGGAGTGGCTGGTGGGTTTGAATCTCCAGCTTTCTGGTTAGCAGTCAAATGCCATAGGCACTACGCCACCAGGGTTCATACACACACACACACACACACTTATATATAGAATATATATATGTATGTATACACCTATACACATACATACATACACATATATACATGCATACATACATATATCCCAGAGGTCTTAGAAGTGATCTTGTTTTTAGTGCTAGTGACTCAGCTCTAACTCACAGAGACCTTCTGTATAACAGAATAAAACATTGCCTAGTCCTCTACTACCCTCACAATAGTATCAATGTTTGAGCCCATTGTTGTAGTCACTGTGTCAATGCATTTCATTGAGGGTTTTCCTGTTTTTTGCTACTTTATCAACATGATGTTGTTCCAGGGACTGATCCCTCCTGATGACATGTCCAAAGGAAGGGAAATGAAACCTTGCCATCCTCACTTCTAAGGAGTGTTCTGTCTGTACTTCCTCCAAGACAGATTTGTTTTTTCTTCTGGAGTCTGTGGTATATTCATTACTCTTTGCCAACACCATAATTCAAATGTATCAATTATTCTTAGATCTTCCTTTTTCATTGTCAACTTTTAAGATTTTAAAGAGATCTTTTACAGGAGAAATGTTCTGGGACCTCTATAGCTATATCTCCTACGAGTCATGCTGTGATCTTCTCATTACATTCTGCCAGCTGCTACATGACTTCTGTTTATCCCATTACTGACATGCTAACTTCAATCACTTGATTTAGGTTTTTATCTTTTAGCTTTCTTCACTGTAAATTTAGTCTTTTTCCTTTATATCCAATTAATATTTTGTAGCAATGTTTTCTGAGGATATTTAAATATTTTGTTCCTCATCAAAATTATACCCACTGTTAGTTTCTTGCCTGAATTATGACTATGATGTTTGCCAAATAATAAGATTCTAATTCTATCATTTCTTCTGCATTTACTAGTTGGTATATTATTGGACAATGAATAAGGAAGACCGAAGAAGAGTTGATGCTTTTGAGTTGTGGTGCTGGCGAAGAATGCTGAAAGTACCATGGACTGCTAAAAGAACAAACAGATCTGTCCTGGAGGAAGTGCAGCCAGAATGCTCCTTGGAAGCAAGAATGGCCAGACTTCGTCTCACCTATTTTGGTCATGTTGTAAGAAGGGACCATTCCCTGGAGAAGGATGTCATGCTTGGTAGGGTGGAGGGTCAACGAAAAAGGGGGAGGCCTTCAACGAGATGGATTGATACGGTGGCTGCGATGATGGGCTCAAGTATAGCAGGGATTGTGGGGCTGGCGTGGGATCGGGCAGTGTTTCGTTCTCCTGTGCATGGGGTCGCTATGAGTCGGAAACAACTCGACAGCACTTAACAACAACAACATATTATTGTAAGAAACATTTTAAGTTTTCTCTTCTCTTAATTAATGAATCCATTTCTTTATATAAGTATGGGTTCATGTATTTCCACAACTCATTGCATTATAATTTGTTACTATCACTATTTATTCTCATGCTCATATTGTTTCTGATATGGCCAGTAGGAGATCCTTCAAGTCAGCACTTTGGTTCTTTTGATGTGTCCTTATCATTCTTTCAGTTCTTTGCTTTCTGGCACAATATGACTCACCTTGTCATTTCTCTGATCTTTCCCTTGAATTAGTCATTTCTTTAAGGATCCCTGTTGCTTTTAATGGCAACAGGTATTTATAAACAACCATCTGGATGCTACATGTATCCTTTGCTACTGGATTGTTGCAGCTTTCAAGCCTTCTCAGAAAGCAGAGCTAGGAAATATATGTATGGCAAAATAGAGAGAGGGAGAGAGACAGAGAAAGAGAGATGTACAAATACACATGTACTTACATGTTGTTGTTGTTGTTATGTGCCGTCGAGTCAGACCTGACTCATAGTGACCCCTCCTTGGGTTTCTGAGGCAGTATCACTACAGAAGTAGATTGACCAACCTTCCTTATGAGGAGTGGCTGGTAGGTTTGAACCACCAGCCTTCTCATTAGCAGTCAAGTGCCTTAGGCTATGCTACCAGAGCTCCTTTCCAGTATATAGACATACATATTTATTTTTATATCCTTCTCTATATACTGAAAAGGAGCTCTGGTACGTAGTGCCTAAGGCACTTGACTGCTAACCAGAAGGGTGGCTGTTCAAACCCACCAGCCACTCCTCAGAAGGAAGGTTGGGCTATCTACTTCCATGGTGATACTGCCTCGGAAACCCAAGGAGGGGTTGCTATGACCGGGTCCGAATCCACGGCGATAACAACAACAACAACCTATACTGAAAAGTACAGGATTTATTTTAGCTTTTTCATTTCTATGATTGCAACTTCTTTCTCCAACATTGAGAACTCTGAGTCCCATTACCCTCAATATATTTATTTAGTCAGCTCCCCATGTAAAAACAATCTGCTGGCTTGGCCAGGCTGTCACACAACCAGGTATACCTTTCTCACAAGGGCCCTAACACACTTCTGCAAGATATGCAGACATGCACAGCCAGCTACCCAGAGGACCGAGTAATTGAACCTGTGAGCTTGGGACCATAGTCACAGGGGACATCAAACTCAATTGGCATAACATACTATACAAAACATTGTTCCACCTCCTGCTTTGGTGAGTAGCGACTGGGATCTTAAAAGCTGGCAAGCTGCCATCTAGATGCAATGATGGGTCTGTCCTCGTCCAGAGCAAAGAAGAATGAAGAAAACCAAAATTCATGGAAACAATTAGTCCTAGCGACTGGTACACCATCTGATCTGCAGCCTATATGACTATGAGAACAAAAGAACTAGATGGTGCCTGGCTACCATGGTCATCCACTTGAAAGGGGATCTATGTAGGAAT
>NW_006921816.1:1671830-1675967 GCF_000298275.1 Orycteropus afer afer
AAGTGGGAGGGGAGCTGTTGCATTGTGGTAAACTCTGGTCAATGACATGAGACAAAGTATATGTAAACTGCTGTGTGGAAAGTGAATTTGCTCTGTAAATCTTCACCCAAATCACAATAAAAAAAAAGATATGCAGATATGCAAGATATGTTTTCTTTGTTCAGGCCTCTGACCCACATGGCTTTTGGAATAGATTATTAAAGAAAGAAGGAGGGAAAGAAAGAAAACAAGGAAGGTGGGAGGAAGGAGGAAAGTTCTTAAATTTAAAATAGTTGGAATTTATCAATCTTTTTCTTTATGGTTTATTTTTTCTAAGAAATTATTCCCCTCACCAATTTAATAAAGTTATTCTAATACACTTTTTTTCTAAAAGTTTTGTAGTTTTGTCTTCTTCATTTAAATCCTTAGTCAATGTTGAATTGATTTTTGTTTGTGGTGTGTGATAGGGATCCATTTCTTTCTTTTTTTCTTTCTTCTTTCCTGTTGTTTGTATTTCATTTTATTTTGTAATATAAAAAATAATCTGGACCAGAACCATTATTGATATGTGTTCTTTTCAGATGAAATATATATATATTTTTTAATTGCAAGGCAAAAATAATTTAGCTTGAAGAAGAACAGAGAAAGGGAGAAGGAGAGAAACTCCAATGCTCCATAGTGTCTGAACTTCAGCAGATTCTATGCCTTTATCTTCAGTTACAATCAGTTTGGTTCACACCATATTATTTCCTGAGAAGAAAATTCAAATAATACATAAAGCTAGACAATTATATTTCTAGCAGAACTCAAAGACAGTTCTGACTGTATAGCAGAATAGATGCAATTTACTGAAGCAGAAATCAGAAAGCTCTTTGTGTAATTTATTATCGGAAGGCATCCTTAACCATTTGAGTGCTATTTCCTTTGATTAACATTGTGCTGGCACAAGTGCTTAGGGTTGCCCTTTGACATGAATACTTATAACAGTGGACACTGATGCACAGAGATTCACTTCTGACTGGACAACTTACTGTTTTGACTCCTCAGAATATGGATTCTCTAATCTTACTGAAAAAGTATCACAGGTTCCCAGGAGAACTAGCAAATCTGTCATGGAAGAAATGCAGCCAGAATACTCCTTGGAAAGGAGAATGGCCGAACTTCATCTCACCTACTTTCGTAATGTTGTCAGAGGGATCATTCCCTGGAGAAGGATATCATGCTTGGTAAAGTGGAGGGTCAGCCCAAAAGGGAAAAAGCCCTCAATGAGATAGATTGACACAGTGGCTGCAACAATGGGCTCAGGTATAGCAAGGATTGTGAGCATCACACAAGACCTGGTAGTGTTTCATTCTGTTGTACATAGGGTTGCTAAGAGTCAGAGCCAACTCAGCAGCACCTATCAACAATGACAACAATCTATCTTGAGAAGTAATGTAACAAATACACAATGTTCTTTGATTAAAACAATTGCAAAAACATACAAAATCATAGATACAAATTTTGAAAAGAAAATAAATCTTAGAAGTATAGAGTATACTCATAAGTGACGTAAAGTCCTATACACTTAATGAGGTGTGATGTTTACATTCAACGTCACTCATACATTTAGTTTTATTTCCCATTCACCATGTCCAACCCTAACCCAGTCTCCTCCCCTCCCTACCCTGCAATCCTCCCCCTGTGTCCCTCATAATTATGCACTCCTGTTTGTCCTGCATTTCCTCAGTTTGAATGTTGGTCCTTTGGTGTCCCATGGTCTATTGCTCTAAGGGATGTATTACCATTGAGTGTGTGGGTGTGGCATCCTGGGTTGAATGGTTTGTGTGTACATCTTGTTAACTACTGGGCTGAGAGCCCGCCCTTGGGGGTGAGTTTTATTCCGGGCGCCGAATGTATTTCAGGGCCATAGTATTGGGAGTTTCACCAGATTTCATCTGATCAGTAATTCTAGCCATTATTGAGTTTTTGGATTTTGTTCCACGTTTTCCCTCCCCCTCTATCCAAGACCTCCAGATTTGATCCTTTCCTGAGTGGTTGGCATTGGTAGCCAAATACCATCCAGTTCTGGTCTCGAAGGCCATCGTGTCCTAGGGCTGATTGCTTCTAAATGCCCTTGTTTTTTTTGTTTTGTTTTTTGCATTCTTCTTCACTTTCGACACTAGGAAACCGTTAGCTGCATCTTAGATGGCTGCTTGAAAGCTTTTAAGACCCCAGTCGCTACTCATCAATGTAGGATGTGGAGCAATGCTTTTATGTATTTTGTTGTGCCAGTTGAGTCTGGTGTCCCCCAGCACTATGGTCCTGAGGTAGTAGCTCTATTGGATCTCTCTCCCATAGTATCGGGATGTCTGTGAGGGATTACTCTGTGTCTGTCTTCTATTGTTTCTGTAAGGACTGCAGGTACTTTGTATCACTGGTATCTGTACAAGATTAGCCTCAGCAGAGTCTATCCATGGTCTAGAATATACCTCTATTCACTGACCCCTGTCTGATCATCTCAGGTGCTTACGTGTTTATCTGTGTAGCCTAGTGTTTGGTGTTAATGGCAATGTGGTCTTGTGGACACACTGGTTGGTTTTAGCATCTGTCATCTATCTCTTATGTGCACAGTTCGGTGTCCTCTCATTTCCCAGTTATCATGGTGGTCATATATCCCTCCCCCTGCCCATGTCAGCATGTAAGCCCCAACTGGCCCTAAATTAATCCCTCCCATTCCCTCTTCATCCCAGTAACCTACTAGGTGAGTTCCCCTTCCCAAGCAGACCCTTCTCTTTTTACAGAAATGCGCTCATACAGTACTTGTTCTTCTGCGATTGACTTATTTCACTCAGCATAATGTCCTCCAGGTTCATCTACGTTATGAGATGATTCACGTATTCCTCATTGTTCTTTAATGTGGCATGGTATTCCATTGTGTGGATATACCATAATTTGGTTATCCACTCATCCGTTGATGGGCATTTAGGTTGTTTCCATCTCTTTGCTATGGTGAATTTTTCTGCGATGAATACAGGTGTACATATGTCTGTTCGTGCGCTATCTCTTACCTCTTTAGGATATATTCCTAGTAATGGAATTGCTGGGTCAAATGGTACTTCTATTTTTAGTTTTTTAAGGAAACGCCATACCGTTTGCCACAATGGTTGTACCATTTTACAATCCCACCAGCAGTACACAAAAGTTCCAATCTCTCCACAACCCCGCCAGCATTTGTTACTATCTGATCTGTTGAACTTTACTATTACGCTGGGGTGAGATGATATCTCATTGTTGTTTTGATTTGCATCTCTCTAATGATTAATGATCGTGAGCAATTTCTCATGTGTTTGTTGGCTGCTTGTATGTCTTCTTTGGTGAAGTGTTTGGTCAAGTCTTTTGCCCATTTGTGAATTGGGGTATTTGTCTTTTTGGTGTTGAGGTGTTGAAGTTTTCTGTAGATTTTGGAGATAAGTCCTTTGGCAGATATGTCATAGGCAAATATTTTCTCCCAATCTGCAGGTTCTCTTTTTACCCTTTTGATGAAATCTTTCAATGCACACAGGAATTTAATTTTTTAAAGGTCTCAGTCATCTAGCTTCTCTTCTATTTCCTGCACATTCTGGGTTATGCTTGACAGTCTATTTATGTCATAAATTAGGGCTCCTAGATTTGTCCCTATTTTACCTTTGATGAATTTTATAGTTTTGGGTTTAACATTTAAGTCTTTGATCCAGCTTGAGTCTGTTTTTGTGTATGGGGTGAGATATGGGTCTTGTTTCATTTTTCTACAGGTGGATATCCAGTTTTGCCAGTACCATTTATTAAAGAGGCTATCTCTTCCCCATTTAATGGGCTTTAGGCCTTTATCAAAGATCCGTTGTTCATAGATGGATGGGTCTATGTCTGAGCTTTCAATTCTGTTCCATTGGTCTATCTGTCTAACATTGTACCAGTACCATGCTGTTTTGACTACTGTGGCTGTATAGTAATTCTTAAGATCTGGAGTATGAGACCTCCCACTTTGTTTTTCTTCTTGAGAAGTGCTCTGCTTATTCGAGGTCTCTTTCCTTTCCATATGAAATTAGTAATTAGTTTTTCCATGTCCTTAAAAAAATTTGTTGAAATCTGGATCGGGATTGTGTTAAATGTATAGATTGCTTTAGGTAGTAGCGACAT
>NW_006921816.1:1676067-1677377 GCF_000298275.1 Orycteropus afer afer
TTTGCCGATTGACCCTTTCAGCATCATATAATGGCCATCCTTGTCTCTTAAGATGTTTTTCACCTTAATGTCCATTTTATCAGAAATCATAATTGCTACCCCTGCCCTTTTTTGGTTTTCATTGGCTTGGTATATTCTTTTCCATCCTTTAACTCTTAATTTGTTTTTATCTTTGTATCTAAGGTGTGTCTCTTGTAGGCAGCATATCGATGGGTCTTCTTTTCTTATCCAGTCTGCTACTCTCTTTCTCTTGATAGGTGCATCTAGTCCATTCACATTGAGTGTAATTAGTGGTAGGTATGAGTTGATTGGTGTCATTCTATTGTGTTTTTTTGTCGTGTCATTGATGATTCCTTGGTCCGTGTATATTTCTGTGCTGAGTTCAGTTTGTTGGCTAATGCTTTTTCCCTTTTCTTCTTTATAGTTGGTTTTGTGTTTATTAAGCCCATTTGTTTTCCTTCCTTCTGCATTTGTTTAGAAGAACTGTTACTCTTCTTTGTGGTTACCTTGGAGTATATTCTTGTCTCTACATTTTTAGAACAGTGCATGCTGCAAAGATATTGTCGTGTTTTCCTCTCCATTTGAAGGTCCTTACCTAGGAGCCCTGGTAGCATAGTGGCTAAGGCACTTGACTGCTAACCAGAAGGCTGGCGGTTCAGACCCACCAACCACTCCTCGGAAGGACGGTAGGGCAATCCTACTTCCGTAGTGATACTGCCTCGGAAACCCAAGGAGGGGTCACTATGAGTCAGGGCTGACTCGACGGCACATAACAACAACAACAACAACCTAGAAGTATGATTGCTTCTGATAGGTTAGTTGCTGTGGTTGTGTGCTGCTTGAGTTCATTGGTTTTTAAGGTACAATGTTTTATGGTCTTATTATGAGTATCTATTTCTGATTTGGTTTTAGAGTTGATGTCACATATCCTGGTTTTGCTGATCTCTGTTGTGGATTCTCTATTGGTAGGACTTCCTTGAGCTTTTCTTGTAGGATTGGTCTGGTTTTCACAAAGTCTCTTAATTTCTGTTTGTCTGAGAATGCCTTGATTTCACCCTCATATTTGATGGATAATTTGGCTGGATATAGGATTCCTGGTTGGAAGTTTTTTTCCTTCAGAGTTTTATATATGCCGTCTCATTGCCTTCTTGCCTGCATGGTTTCTGCTGAGTAATCGGAGCTCAGCCTAACTGTTTTATTATTATAAGTAACAATTCTTTTTTCCTGGGCAGCTCTCAAAATTTTTTCTTTGTCTTTGGTTTTGGAAAGTTTGATTATAATATGCCTCAGTGTTTTTCTTTTGGGATCTA
>NW_006921816.1:1677712-1689247 GCF_000298275.1 Orycteropus afer afer
GCATTAATCTTAATAATATTCTGTTCCTCAATGATTTTCCTGAGTTCCTCCAGGGAACTGTCTGTGTTCTCCTTGTTTCTGTTTGGGGTTTCCTTAGGCTCTTGTATAGCTCTATAAACATATCTTCTAAATTCCTTCTCAGATAATTCTATTGCCTCCTCTTCTTCCATATATAATGAGACCTTTGTTTGTGGTTTTGCTTCTAATGCCTTATCCTGTTTTTTTGTTTCATTTGAGGTTGCATGTTGTTTCCTAGACATTTTGAGGTTGTCTTTAACTGCTCGTTATGTGCTGATTTGTTTTATCTTGGTTTTATGTTTTAATATTTTGGTAAGGTGAAGCTGGTGTATTTTATTTTATTATTGATTTAGGTATGCTGGGTCACTCTGCAGTTTTCTTTGTGATGGTGGAATCACTGTGTGGAATGTGAACATATGTTTCTGCTTGTCGTAAAGAGAGTTTAGAGTTCAAACCAGGAGGTTTTATGGTAATTGGCTGAATATGGTTTCTTCTATTGAATGAGTGAATTTATTGGCGGGGAAGGTGGGAGCTGAAGAAGGAAAGGTTGGTGTTCCTGGGGTTGGTTTCTAGGGCTTTGAGCAGGCTGCTACTGATGATGTGGTACTGTTATTTACAAGCCTGCGGCTCAATTTCAGGAAGGACTCCTGTTGTTAGGGTGTCACCACTTTTCACCAGGCTCAGACACACTCAAAGACCCTGCTTCCGAGGTGCCTCAGCGCCAAAAAGCTGATCCAAGGCAAATTCCCAGGTCTGCACTCAGCTGAGGTTTCCTCTCTCTCCACCTCATCTGCCTTCAGTGCCAGCCCAATACGCCCACACCGCAAACAGCTCGGAAATTCATGATACCGCCCACCTGCGGCACCAAAGATATGTGCAGTTTCAGCTGCACTGGGGTCGGGAGAGTGCCTGCTAGTGATCTGTTGTCCCAATATCAGTGACAAAGACAAGCACAGACCTCTCAATGCCTCCCAAGCTGACCCAAGCCCACTCAGTGACCTGCTGAGGAGGGAGCAAGCTCACCCTCCTGGAGCACCAGAGAGCTCTCTGCTTGGGTTTCAGTGGTGCTGTACATGCCCGTTTGCACCTAGCTGACCCAAGTTACTGATAAAATCAGTTGCTGAAGGTAGATCCTTGGGGTATTTGCTGGTATCTTGGTATGGTCACTGGTATGCTGATATAGGGTATCTTCTTCCTTGGCCCACGGAGATCTCGGGTGGCCGCCCACATCTGCCAGTCAGTGACTGCCCCAGAGAAGTTTCCAGTGGCCTCTCTCAGCTGCCTGTCCACTCTCTGCTGGGTAGATCCTCCTTAAATTCTTTCCCTGTGCCTTTCCTCTAATTCTATTCTTCTGTGTTTGGTGCACTCTGATTCAGTGAGCTGTTCAGAGCACCAAAATCCCTAATTCAAACCACTGTACCTAGTTTTTCAAGCACTAAGATGCTACAGGGAAATAGTGTGGTGATTACTGATGAGACTCCATTTTGAATCTGAGGTGTGATGTTTAAATGATGCCAATGTTGTAAAACAGAAGAAAGGTGCCAGACAATATGACGAAAGTAATGAGTGTCCTGAATTGTACACGTAAAAAACACTGAAATGGAAAAAGTTTTGTTATATATAAACTCACCAAAAAAAAAAAAAAAAAACTCAATTGTGCATAAATCTAATCCACATATTAAATCTATTCTAAAGGAACTTATTTTTCCTGAATCATGGTATGATGATTTTAACTGTCTAAATCCTCTGAACTACAGTTTATATAGGAGCTCTGGTGGCATAGTGCCTAAGGATTTGACTGCTAACCAGAAGGCTGGCAGTTCAAACCCACCAGCCACTCCTTGGAAGGAAGGTTGGGCAATCTACTTCCATAGGGATACTGCCTCAGAAACCCAAGGAGGGGTTGCTATGAGTCAGATCCGACTCCACAGCAGTGGTTGTGTTGCATTTATGTTACAGTTTATGTACAGTAAATAATTTTAAAAGCACCCCATTGAGGGACCCTAGTGTTCTCTGTGGAGCAAGTATGCCCCTTTTGAGTTAGAGATGGTAGGCTCTTTCTACTATTAATCTTAGAGGGTAACTGATGATACTTTAAAATTTTCTGATACTAACCATTCCTTTCTCTTTGAGGAAACTTCTGTTGTAAAAACAGTGGAGGTATAGCATTCTAGAAAAATGACATCTTACAGTTTCCTGAGGTATGAGTCACTCAGCAGAACCTGGGGCAATGAGGAGAGCAGCTAACTTGAGAACAGTTACTCAATGAGATCTTAACTGCTTTAAAAAATGAGTTAAGATTTCAAGGCCTGCTATAGAGAAGGAATAGGAACTGAATGGGATACTAAATGGGAATGGATATTTGCAACAATAAAAAACAGAGCTTCTTTATTTTATAGTTAGAAGTAACTGATACAGAGATATGTGAAACAAAGATATATGGAATTGTCATCACAGACAGATATGCAATAATATGATTAGGACCTGATGGTAGCTTGGAATGGTAGGTGAGAAATCTAAGTTTATTTAAAGGGTGAAATAAACTTTAGCATCTCTCTAGCTAATGAATATGTGTCAAGTAAATCGTTCAAGTTGGAGAAAATGGATGAGGACTAAAGGCAGAACATCTAGTGCTCCTAGTCATAGAGCTACCTATGAATAAAGTCGATAATGATGGTGATGGCTCAAGACAAAATACCTGAGTACACATTTCTCAATGTCTTCCTTCCCAGGAAGATAGTGATCAGAATAGAACTGAGGACACAGTGACCTATCAGCCTGGGACCAGGACACAACCTTGGGACCCAGACCTGGAGATAAAATTTGGAATTAATTGCAAGTGACATTATTACCATTTTCTACCCCTATCGGTGCTCATGCAAATTGAGCTAGAGCAGCAACCTTAACTAAGGTCTTAGCAATGGCAAGTAAGGTTGGATTGAGAAGAATCAGAATGTCTTGTAAACTTTTCTAGCTAAAATACCTTTGCTCTTTCCACTCAGCCACCATGATTCCCCAGAGCCTTTGTGCTTGGCTCTGTGATTGACAGGCACATGGCTCAGGCTACATATCTCTCCTCTTTGTTTTTCTGTGTAAATTGAGGTGTTGGATGGGTGCAGGCCATTACTTAGCCTACACTGAGATGTGCCAGTGTAAAATACACACATCCATTGAACAGAGTATGAAAAAAAGGAGCATAAATAATTTAATGAATAATTTTGTATAATATTGCTTGCATGTCAACATGATATTTTGGATATAACAAATTAAATAAAATGTATTATGACAATGAAAATAAATAAAATACATGTGATTAGGTTTAATCAAGTTAGGTGAAAAAATCTGTGCATTCTATGTCATGCAATTCTATGCTGGAGTCAAGGAATCTAACCTAATCTCAGATGAAGTAAGAGATAAAGTAATTTTCCTTACTTAATGATAGTGGGATGGGGTGACGGATACTCTGTTTGACCAAGGATGAGGTATGTAGATTACAGAGGCCAACCTAACTCAGGAAGTTGGTAAGAGACAGGTGTATAGCAAAGTGAAAAGGTGAAATACAGGAGGGAAAGAATCAGGACAGCTAAGGAATTTTACCTCATCTAACCTGAAATAATCCCAAGTGGATATGTTCATACATTTAGTTATGGTCATTCATCTATTGATGGAAAGTTACAAAACCCCCAGAAGTTATTATTGGTTACTTCAGCCATACTGAGCAACAAAGAAAAGAGAATTTATATAAGCTATAGACAAGAAGAAGTAGTTTGAACAGAGTAAGGGGATACTGCGTGGTTTAAAATCAGGAAAGATGTGCATGAGGGTTGCATCCTTTCACCATAATTCGTCAATCTGTATGCTGAGCAAATAATCCAAGAAGCTGGACTATAGAATGCGGCATCAGGATTAGAGTAATACTCATTAACAACAACCTGTGATATGCAGAAGAAACAACATTGCTTGTTGAAAGTGAAGAGGATTTGAAGCACTTACTGATGAAAATCAAAAACTACAACCTTCAGTATGGATTACATCTAAACATAAAGAATATAAAAGTTCTCACAATTGAATAAGTAACATCATGATAAATGGAGAAAAGATTAAAGTTGTCAAGGATTTCATTTTTCTTGGATCCACAATCAACACTCATGGAAGCAGCAGTCAAGAAATCAGACTACGTATTGCACAGGGCAACTCTGCTGCAAAAGACCTCTTTAAAGTGTTAAAGGGAAAAGATGTCTCTTTGAAGACTAATGTGTACTTGACCCAAACCATTGTCATTTCAAAAGTCTCATATTCATGTGAAACCTGGACAATGAATAAGGAAGACAGGAGAAGAATTGTGCATTTCAGTTGTGGTGTTGGTGAAGAATATTAAATCTACCATGTACTTACCGCTAGAAGAAGGAACAAATCTGTTGTGGAGTGTTCTGGTTACCTAGTGCCACTCTGACAAGAGTATACCACAAATGGGGTGGCCATAAAAAACAGAAGTTTATTCTCTCACAGTCTGGAGGCTTTAAGTCCAAGTTCAAAATGCCAGGCTCTAGGGACTGGGTGAAAGCCCCTCAACCTTGGGGTCCAGCTCTACCTCCTGCCCCCAGCCCACTGGAGCTAGAGGCGTTTCTTCACTCAGACAGCTGCTGGCTGCTGAGGCTGACAATCCCTAGGTCAACAAGTAAAAAGGCACAGTCCCGATGTTACCAAACCACACACAGGCCATTAATTTAAGTCCATTATAAGTCCCAAGCAGAGCACGACAGGCTGCTGAACAATGACACAGCTACATTCAGGATCCAACAGTGCCATAAGCTAGAGACCATTCCCAAAGCTGCTTCTTATATACAGGAAGCAGACCACATACCCAAAAATAGCTACTCAGCTGCTCCCAGTAGATTCCACCATGGAATGGATTACCAGTCTCATCATGGAGAATACTACATCCAGCTGTCCAGCCACTCAACCAGGCCCAGCCAAGCTTATACACAAACATAACCACCACATGGAGCAAGTGCAGTCAGAATACCACTTAGAAGCGAAGATGGCAAGACTTTTCTCTCAGAGTTTGGACATGGTTTGGTGTCAGGAGGGACCAGTCCCTGGAAAAGGATATCATGCTTGGTAAAGCAGGTGGTCAATGAAAAAGAGGAAGACCCTTAACAAATGAATTGACACAGTAGTTGCAACAATGGACTAAAGCATAACATTTATTTTGAAGATTGCACAGGTCCAGGCAGTGTTTTGCTCACTATTAATAGAAACCAACTCAGTGGCTCCTAACTACAGCAATATAACTCTGTGAATATAGCAGTGACCCTCAATACAAATTCAGTTTCCTTATCCCCAAAGCAAGACTCAGAAAAGATGTAGAAATTGATTTAATTTATGACAGAAATCTTGAAATAGAACTATATCTTGTAGAGAGTATTGTTGTTAGTTTCTGGCAAGTTAGCTCCGACTCACAGTGAAACTTATGTACAACCCAACGGAACATTGCCTTGTCCTGCACCATCCTCAGAGTCATTGCTGTGTGTGGTAGTTAAGGTGTCAACTTGGCTGGACCTAGTTTTGAGTGGCTGGGCAGCTGAATATAGTTAATTGTTCCCATGATGAGATTGGTAATCAACTCCATGGTAGAATCTACTGGAGCAGCTGAGTAGCTGCCTTAGGGATGTGGTCCTCTTCCAATATATAAGGAGAAAATTTGAGAAAGGTCTCTGCAGCTTTTTGGCATGCTTCGACTCTGCATGTAGCTGAGTCTTCATTCAGCAGCCTGCCATGTTTCCTGCCAATCCTGGGACTGTTTCTGGACTTGAATTAGTGGCCCTTCATGTTGTTTGATAATCTTTGGACAATGCCATTTTACTTGCTTACCTTGGGATTGTTAGCCTCAGCAGCCAGAAAGGACCTGAGTGAAGAGACACCCCTTGCTCCAGTGGACCAAAAGCAAGAGGCAGAGGTGAAGCCCAAGGTCAGGGGGCTTTCACCCAGCCCCTAGAGCTGGAACTTTGAACTTGGATGTCTAGCCTCCAAAACTGTAAGAAAATAAATCCTTGTTTGTTCGAGTCACTTATTTGTGGTATTTTTCAATTAAAGCGGCACTAGAGAACCAAAACATTGTGTTTGAGCCCATCATCACAGCCACTGTGTCAATCCATCTTGTTGAGGGTCTTCCACTTTTTGCTGGCCCTCTACTTTGTCCAGCATTATGTCGTTATCTGGGAACATGGGAACATTATGTCCGTCCTGTTAACATGACCTAAGTATAAAAGACAAAGTCTGGCCATTCTCTTCTAAGGAGCATTGCGGCTGTACTTCCTTCAAGACAGATTTTTTGTATATTCAGTATATTTTGCCAACACCATAATTCAAATGCATCAATTCTTATGCATTCTTCTTTATTCATTGTCCAGCTTTCACAAGCATATATGACTGTTGAAAATACCATGGCTTGGATCAGGTGCACATTTGTTTTCAAAGTGCTATCTTTGATCTTTAACACTTTAAAGAGGTCTTTTGCAGTGCATTTGCCCAGGGCAATACGACATCTGATTTCTTCCTTGCTGCTTCCATGGGCATTGATCCAGGTAAAGTGAAACCCTTGATAAGTTCAATCTTTTCTCCATTTATCATGATGTTGCTTATTGGTCCAGTTGTGAGGATTTTAGTTTTATGTTGAAGTGTAATCCATACAGAAGGCTGCAGTCATTGATCTTGCACAGAGTGGAGAGTAGAAAAGACTGGAAATAGTAAGTCTGTCACTTCTTAACTGCCCAGGTCTTTTTAAAATTTCTTTCTCAGTTCTTGGTACTTGAAGAAACAGAATTTTTCCTGGGAAAGTTTTCTGAATCCAGTCCCTGAATTTTGACTTTTAAACATGAAATTCTTGTTACCTAATTCCCAATAATCAGCCACACATTTTCTCACTTCCTGCTCCCATCCACCTCTCCACAGACACACACACTACCCTTCCTGTCCCAGGCCTCTAATTATCTAACCATCTTGGTTCTCACAGTAGAGAGCCCTGGGCCAGGCTTTGTTTCTGCCCTAGAGGAATACTAATTGCTTTGAAAAAGAAATTGCTGACTACAATTCACTCATATTGATGACATATCCTAGCATGTTTACTCTACACCTCAGAGAGATATGAAAGGAGTGTGTTCACTTCACTCTTGGTGATCTCATCTCTTTTTCCTGAAGATCAGTAGATTGATAATATTACTTTTCTTCAAGTGTGAGCAGATCTTGAAATAAGCAAATTGCAACCAAGAAATATGAAGCTGTATTCCAGAATGGTAGTTATCAGCCACTCATCTAACATTTATCTGTTAATTTGTCATACTATGGTGGCTTCCATATTGTTGTGAGGCTGGAGGTTATGCCAGCAGTATTTCAAATATCAGCAAGGTCACCCATGGTGGGCAGGTTTCAGTGGAGCTTCCAGACTAAGACAAACTTAGAAGGAAGGGGCCATCCACTTCTTAAAGAACTGGCCAGTGAAAAACCTTATGAATAGCAGTGAAACACTGTCTGATATATTACTGGAAAACTTCATGAATAGCCCTGAAACACTGTCCAATATAGTGCCAGATGATGAGCTCTTCAGGTTGGAAGTCCCTCAAAATATCACTAGGGAAGAGCTGCCTCCTCAGAGTTGAGCCAACCTTAATGATGGAGTAAAGCTTTTGCGACCTCCATTTGCTGATGTGGCATGACTCAAAATGGGAAGAAACAGCTGCAAACATCCATTAATAATTGGGACATGGAATGTATGAAGTATGAATCTAGGAAAATTAGAAGCTCTCAAAAACAAAATGGAACACATAAAGATCGATATCCCAGGCATTAGTGAGCTAAAATAGACTGGTTTTGGCCATTTTGAATCAGATAATCATGTGGTATACTATACTGGGGATGAAAAATTAAAGAGGAATGGCTCATAGTCAGAAAATGTTGTAAGATCTATCCTGAGGCACAATGTTGTCAGTGATAGGATAATATCCACACACCCACAAGGAAGACCAGTTACTACTATTATTATTAAAATTTATGCACCAAACACCAATGCCAAAGATGAGGAAATTGAAGATTTTACCAACTTCTACAGTCTGAAATTGATGAAACATGCAATCAAGATGATTGATTATCACTGGTGATTGGAATGCAAAAGTTGGAAACAAAGAAGAATCACTGGTAGTTGGAAAATATGGCCTTGGTGATAGAAATAATGCTGGAGATTGCATGATTTTGCAAGACCAATGACTTATTCATTGCAAATACCTTTTTTCAACCTAAATGGCAGCTACACACATAGACTTCACCAGATGGAGTAAACAGGAATTAGATCAACTACATTTGTAGAAAGAGGTGATGGAGAAGCTCAATATCTTCAGCCAAAACAAGGCCAAGAGCTGACTTTGGAACAGATCATCAACTGTTCATATGCAAGTTCAAGTTGAAGCTGAAGAAAATTAAAATAAATACACAAGAGCTAAAATATGACCTTGATTATATCCTTCTTGGATTTAAACATCATCTGAAGAATAGGTTTGACACATTGAAGACCAATGACTGAAAACTGGACAAATTGTGGGAAGACATCTAGAACATCATCCATGAAGAAAGCAAAAGGTCATTAAAAAGACAGAAAGGAAGAAAATACCAAAATGGTTGTCAGGAGAGATTCTGAAACTTGTTCTTGAATGGAGAGTAGCTAAAGCAAATGGAAGAAATGACTAGATAAAAGAGCTGAGTGGGAGATTTAAAAGAGTAGCTCAAGAAGACAGTCAATTATTATAATGAAATGTGCAAAGAGGTGGAGTTAGAAAACCAAAAGGGTAGAATATGCTTGGCATTTCTCAAGCTGAAAGAACCAAAGAAAAAACTTCAAGCCTTGAATTGCAATACCGAAAGATTGTTGTTGTTGTTGTTATGTGCCGTTGAGTCGGACCCAACTCATAGCGGCCCCTCCTTGGGTTTCCAAGGCGGTATCCCTACAGAAATAGATTGCCCAACCTTCCTTCCGAGGAGTGGCTGGTGGGTTTGAACCGCCAGCCTGCTGGTTAGCAGTCAGTGCCTTAGGCATTACACTATCAGAGCTCCTACTGAAAGATTATATGGGCAAAATATTGAATGATGCTGGAAACATCAAAAGAAGATGGAAAAAATACACAGAGTTACTGTACAGAAAAGAACTGGTTGATATTCAACTATTTCAGGAGGCGGCATGTGACCAAGAACCAATGGTATTGAAGGAAGAAGTTGAAGCTGTATTGCAGGAATTGGCAACAAAGTTCCAGGAATTGACAGAATACCAATTGAGATATTTCAACAAATGATGCTGCCCTCAAGGCACTTGCTATGCCAAGAAATTTGGAGGGAAGCTACCTGGCCAACTGACTGGAAGAAACCCATATTTGTACCCATTCCAAAGAATGGTGATCCAACACGATGTGGAAATTATTGAACAGTATCAATATCACATGTGCAGTGTAGTAAATTACTTAGTGTGGCTTTTCTACCCATAAGTCTGTAAACTCCGAGGTGGAATTTGCCATGAGCAACCGAGGAGCTCCTGATTGCTAAAATTACCCACCTAGGGTATTTCTGTTGGGAGTGGCACTAAACAATGTTCTGGGAGATTCCTGCTCTCTCTCAGGTGTTTAGAATTCTGATGTTATGATTGGCTAGTTCAGCCACTCTGCTGAGCTCAAAAGGAGCCCTCCTAGAGGCAGAACTCTCTCTCTGCTGGCTGAGGAAGAACGCACCCCTGAGAGACAAGTGCTGCTGGGACAGAGACGCAAGCAAGACACATGCATTGCTGAGAGAGACACAGAGGGACATGCACTGTTAGGAGAGAGACTGTGAGAGATGGTTAGGAGAGAGACTGAGTGTTCTTCCTGAACTTGAATTGTAGCCTGGTGCTTCCTTAATAAACTCCATAATCTGTGAGTTCTGTGTGGCCACTGCAGTGAATTATCAAACCCAGGAGAGAGGTGGTGGGTACTTTGGGAAGAACGGTTGGTGAAAGGGCTAGAGTGCAGCACCATGTCCGGCCTTGCAGTAATAGGCCTTGGGCTATTGATGGTGATTCTGTCTTCCTCTTGTGGGGTGAGAGGAGGTCAGAAGATGTGACCTCTTTGCCCTTTTTGCAACATGCAAGTAAAATTTTGAAGATAATTCTAAATGGTTGCACCAATATAGTGACAGGGAACTTCCAGAAATGCAAGCTGGATTCAGAAGAGCAGTGGAATGGAGGATATCATTGCTGATGTCTGATGGATCTTGACTGAAAGGTCATATTGCACTAAGCGAATCTTCTGTAAAAGACCTCTTTAAAATGCTGAAGAGCAATGATGTCACTTTGAAGACTAAGGTGTGCCTAACCCAAGCCATGCTTGATTTTCAATTGCCTCATATGCATGTGGAAGCTGGGCGATGAATAAGGAAGACTGAGGAAGAGATGATCCTTTTGAGTTGTGGTATTGGCAAAGAATAATGAAATAACAAACAAATCTGTCCTGGAAGAAGTTCAGCTGGAATGCTCCTTGGAAGCGAGAATGACCATATATCATCTCACCTATTATGGTCATGTTACCAGAAGGGACCATGCCCTGGAGAAAGGTATCATGCTTGGTAAAGTGGCAGGCTGACAAAAAAGGGCAAGACCCTGAACAAGATGGATTGACATAGTGGCTCAAGTATAGCAAGAATTGTGTGGATGGCACACGACCAGGCATTGTTTTGTTCTGTTGTACTTAGGGCCGCTTTGAGTCAGAGCCAACTTGAGGACACCTAACAACAACAACAACATTTTTTTTTCTTATTACAGGAAGATACACACAAGCTCCTCCAATTTGCAAGGTTTTTAAATCATGAAAATCTAATATTATGTTATCTTTTTGAGTTAATTATGTTTTTAACAATTGTAACTAGCCTACTTCAAACCACTTGTTTTAAGAAACAAAATTATCTCCCTGCGTGCATATGGAATGACTGCTCAGAATAAAACTTAAGTTTTAATTTCTTGGTATTTGGATAATTTTTAACACATGTGCCAGGGGAAAAAAGACCCTAGATTCAAACATGTTCTATAGTCTTCTGAAACATGACCACCATGGGTGATCCCACTGGTATTTGAAATACCCATATCATACCCCTCAGAATCATGGCAACATGAAAGCCACCAAACTCACTGCTGTTGCATTGATTCCAACCTGCTGTGACCCTATAGAACAGTAGAACCATCATCCAGAAGGGTTTCCAAGGCTGTGAATCTTTACAGAAGCAGACTACCATATCTTTCTCTCACGGAACAGCTAATGAGTTCAAGTTAGCAGGGGGTTAGCAGCGGAGTACTTAACCACTATGCCAATAGGGTTTCTTATAGTACTACACACAGGTGGTGGAAATATGCTGTAAAACAATCAAATAAAGACTTACTGAGTTCTATGTCTCTCTCATTTGGAACACATGCCATACATAGGTTTGAAAAAAAAAAAAAAAAAAAAAACCAAA
>NW_006921816.1:1689347-1704554 GCF_000298275.1 Orycteropus afer afer
CTCATTTGGAAACCATGACAAAAATAGAAATAAAAAAAAAAAAAAAAAAAAAAAACCAAAATTTGAAACATCCAAGCTAGTAGAGCAGAGTGTGTTCTTCAAAGTAACATGAAATGCCTGGGAGTGAATAAAGTGTTTAGCTGGTAAATACAGACAGCCAAAGTTTCTGCTAAATGCCACCATTTTAAGTCCTGATTTAGTCAGTCATCTACCACCATTTCACATACTTTGATTGAGTACAGTTTGAGATATTTGTGTTTTATGCAACATCAGCCTGCATGTGACTTCTGCTTATCTATGTCACTTGGGGAAAAGGGATGAAAGGGAGGTAGAAGGTGGCCGCAGGTAGCTTCTCAGACTGTCAGAGAAGAAGCTGTTCCCACCTCGCAAGAGCAAAGTTTCAATCTGAAGGTTTTTGTCACAACGCTTTTTATCTCCTTTCCAACTTTAAGAATTTGAATTCTATAAACATTTGGATATTTTGTATTACCACATGAAAGAGCTCTGGTAGTGTAGTGTCTAAGGCACTTGACTGCTAACCAGAAGGCTGGTGATTCAAACCCACCAGCCACTCCTCGGAAGGAAGGTTGGGCAATCTACTTCCATAGTGATACTGCCTTGGAAACCCAAGGTGGGGTCGCTATGAGTCGGGTCTGACTCAAGGGCAAATAACAACAACAACAACACATGAAAGAGCTGAATGATGGGTTTAATGTTTAAATATCCATACAAATATTTTGAAATCATTTAGGTGGAGCTATAATCTGAGAATCCTTGATTAGGAGCCAAATGGTAGTTCCCAGTCCAAAAATTAACCGTGACTTCTGACTTTCTATATCAAAGAAGGAGGAGAAAATGAGTTTATATCTTTAGTCCTTGGGAAATTTTATTATTCTGAAAAGTCCCTACCAGTCCTTTCACATTCCTTAAGACTGTAACAATGATGTGTTTGGTGACTATAACTTAAACAAGTTTTGCAACCTCCAAAGATAAGATTTTAATTTTAATTAAAGCTTCTACTGAGCTTCTTTCATGTTTGGCTTTAATTTCTTTCTTGCCTGTGTTTGTATAAATGTTTTAATAGGAATCAAATGCAAACTGATGGAATTCTTGTCTCCTTCTATCCACTTAATGAAGTCCTACCCAAAACAGAGACTCAACTCAAATCTCTCCAGAAACATTAAAGAACATTTCTCCAAATGAATTTGATCCCATTCTTCCTAAGTACCCTATAGTATCATAATACCACTCACCATACTAGAAATTTCTCTCACCACTGGATTGTAAACTGCTGGAGAAGAGAAGTAATGCATATTTCATCTCTGTATTCCCAGAGCACAGCATTTAAAAAAAAAAAAAAAAAAACCTCACTGTCATCATGTTGGTTCTGACTCAGTGACCCCAACTGGGTTTCCAAGGTTGTAAATCTTTATAGAAGCAGATTGCTTCATCTCACTTTTGCTGGTGGGTATGAACCACTGATCTTTTGGTTAGCAGCCTTATGACTTAACCACTATACCACCAGAGCTCCCTAGGATATAGTTGGTGCCCCACAAATCCTTATTGAACTGTCAAGTCTCCATTGAAATCAAAGACATTTGTAGACACATCTATTTTACGCAAAAGCATCCATGATCAAGGTGTTACATAATAAAGACCATCCTAAAACTACCCTATATGTTTATCTCCATAATCAGGAAATTTTCTCAGAGATGCTTGCCTTAATCACATGTATGAGTGACACCTGAAAAGGACTTACATTTTAGGATGAGTGCTCCTACTTGATCATGCTTTGTCTTAACATTTTAGGACCTCATTTGATAAATATGTATAATTTACCATTTGCCCGACACAGTGTTAGACACTGGAATTGTAGCAATCACTACTAGTTGCCTAGCTAAAGTCCAATCCCCTACTTCCTTATTAATTTTGCTTTTGGTAACAATGGGTCTAGCTAAAAATCTCAACTTCCTAGACTCTTGTAGAGATAGAAGGTGACAAAATTCCAGACAGTAAGATATAAACTGTTGCACAACATGATCAATGTAAGGGATGCCACTGAATTGTGGTTGTTGGTTGCTGCGAAGTGGATTCCAGATCATGGTGACCCCATATGTGCACAGTAGAACTGCTTCAAAGGCTTTTCGAAGCTGTTACCTCTTGGAAGCAAATTATCAGGCCTGTCTTCTGAGGGTCCGCTGAGTGGGTTCGAACTGCCGAATTTTCAGCTAATAGACGAGCACCTAACCATTTGTGCTACTTGGGGTCTCCTTGTACATGTAAAAAGATGTTGAACTGGCAAAAGTGTTATGTATAATGTTACCACAATAATAATGATAATAAAAGATATCAACTGAGATTTTCTGAAAAATAATCCTATGAATTGAAGCCATGCTTGGAACAGTTCTTTGTTAGTTACAGCTGAATGAATTTCTGACCATGCAGCAAAGGCAAACTCAAACACTGTTGGAAGCGTGGAAGTTTATCTGTCATAGGAATGGCAGGGCTTAAATGCTGACGTCTCATATCCTGAGCCTTTTATTTCTAGACCAATCTGAAATCTTCTCAGTGGGTGGATGAATGAAAAGAATTAAGGAAATACACCTTCACCTGTTTTAGGGAAGGAAGAGGATTATGAACTCATATTTACCATTGGACCTAAGAGATAGTGTGGGTGTTTGGTGTAAGGCAGCATGCAGGCTAATGAATCTGCTTAGAAACTGTATTCTGTTAAGAGGCAAAGAAGTGAAGGTTTAAGGAAGGATCAATTCCCACAATGCTATGAACTCTTCCCGGGCAACAATCTGGCCCTTCCAGGAGAAGCAATGTGCTCATTATAGGAGGATTCAGAACACATTTTCTCTCTCTCTAAATTCTGATTTCCTTGCAGACACTGCCATTCTACTGCCTTTTAAGGGAAGACAGATCAGGACAAGAATGCCTTGCTGGCAAAAAAAATATATGGCCAAAAAAACAAAGCTACCAGCAGGGGGAGATACCAAGGAGTGTTTAGTTTGGAGAGAGAAGGCAATTCCAAATAGATTGAAATGAAGGTGTATGACTGCATTCTCTGCCTCTCTTTCAGACTCCCCAGTCCTTAGATCATTTCTTAGGTTCAAGGCACTGTAAAAATCATTCACCTCTGATAGGAAAACCAAAGTCACTCTCACTGGCAATGCATAAATATAGTGAGATACTTGAAATGGGATGCTTCTGAGAAGCCAGAGTCTCTATGGAAGCAACCTCATCTCAGTAACAAAGGGACAATAAAGAGACTTCCAGTTGGTCTGACCGGTGTTCTGGAACTCAGACAGCTGCTTCCGGATGTATCATTCCCACCTTTCTCTGTCTTTCGGCGGAAATATTTATTGACTCACTCATAGGATAGAAAATCTTTCTAATTAAACAAGTTGGTGTAAAGGCACAAGGTGGGAGCTGGCAAAGGTCCCTGGAGGAGCTCACCTCAGATGGCAGTCTGAGTTCATGCTGAGTGCAAGGACGGTTCCACGTACAATCAGATACTCTTAATCACAGACATAGTATTTGGGGGTCTACGATAGGGCACATTTTTTTCTGTTTTATTTCCTTTCCCAGTATTGGATTCTTCAATGCCTTCAAGAGACAGTCATAAATACTTCCCCCAGAGCAACTACAAGTGTGTGTGCATGGTGTTTGTGTATTTGTGTGCCTATATGTTTGGAAGAGAGAGAAAGTGGGAGATAAAAAGAGCCCTTCTCCCTGGACACTAATATATTTGCAATTGCTCAAGGCATCTATAAATATACTTATGGTAATGTCAGAATGGCTCAAATATAAGAAAGATGGAAAAGAAGGCATTGGACTAAAATAAAAAGTGAGTCTTATGAAAGGGGACTTGCTGCTTAGTTAAGAGCAGTTTTTTTCACCCTCTATCACCTGCCTACCAGGTCCTGGCCAACACATCTTGCCAAGGCCAGTGACTCAGCAGAGCCAACATCCAGCAGCTACCAAAGGGCACCCTCTAAGACAGATACTGTGGGTTTCTCTACTCTTAGAAGCAGCAAAGGGACCAATGAGGCATTCTATATTGGCTCTTGCTATTTCCATTGTGCAGTGCATGCCCCTTGCTGTGAGCATTTTCTGCCCATTTTCACATGTCTCAGTATTATAAAGCAACACAACAGAGGGCTGCTATAGAGGCCTCCTGCAGCCTTCAGGCTCAAGACAGCTATTTCCTTATCTCACTTGCCATTTAGAACAGGTGGATGGTGCCAATCTCTACCAAACTGAGGCTTAGAGCCTTGTATCAGGGGTATGTTTCTTCAGGATATGATTAAGTGAAAGCATACACTTTCTCTTTCTTTGACTTTCTCTGTGCCCGGAACTGAAATCAATCCAATCAGTAAAATCCTCATGCAGCGAATGATAAACCCCAAGGCTTACTACTGTTACTAAGAAAAACCCCAACTCAGCTCCCTTGATTCTCTCTGGAGTTTACCCTTTCCTTGGAGACCACGAATTTCTCGCCCTGTTGAAAAGCATAGAATTGCCATTAGATGGAGCTCCATGAAAGAAAGAAAAAAAAAAGAAAAAGTAGAGAATGGGATTTTTCTGGGTTAGAAAGAGGTTTTTCCTGGAAAGTCTATTGTAACTGTTAAAGGGGCAAGTTTCATTCTGGTATGTTTTTATGGAATAAACCTCCATATAAACCTAGAAAACATCCTTCTGTCATTAAGTGTTATTAGTGCAAACCCATAAGCATTAATGTTAGTAATGAAGCTGTGAGTGTGAAATGGTCCAATATGGAGCCCCAGGAAATGATATCAAAATCAAATATGAAAACCTACTTTATATCATGTTAGAGTTTATAGTATATAAGCAAACCCAGGCTTCCTTATAATTTGTAAATTGAGATCTAGCTAGCCTGTTTCTGTTTTCCTGCTCTTCAATCATTCTTGTACCAGAAGTTTTTTGGTGTTAGACATGGAAAAAAATACTAAAGTCAAAGTGATTGCATGGCCTGGGGAGAAAATACATTCAGGTGTTTATGATTTGAAGGAAGCCTTGGCTTCTGTCTTGATGGTGGGTAACATACCTGAGCCAACTGCAAGATTGTTCTCTTTTGTTGAGTTGCAGAGGCACCTAGGAAGACAGGCCTGGAGATCTGCTGCTGAAAAGTCACAGTTTTGAAAACTTATAGAGCAGTTTTAGTCAGGTGCACATTAGGTGGCTGAGTTGGAATCAACTGGATGCTAACTAACAACAACAACAACAAACATGTTTCAGAAAGTGGATAATCAGCATACAGTATAATGTTTTATGCCAGTAGGAGTTCATATACTAAATATGCATAAATCAACTTGACAGGCAACTGGCTTACTAGTACTGAGTGCCTGGGTGGAATGGTAATTTGAATTCCTACTCCTGCATTTACCACCTTTTAAAAAAGAAAAAAGGACTCTTCAGCACTCAGTAACTGATTAGAGAGTGAAAGAAAAGAATTAAGCATGATATGGGGTTTCCCTGTGTGGATCACCAGTGGATTTTGGTGTTGTTCACTGAGATCTGAGAGAGCAGTTATATGCCAAATATGCTTGTTAGGCACATAAATGGGAAATATGCCTGCCTAAATCTGGCAAGAGGTAGTGTTATAAAGAAGAGTGATGCATTGCCTTATATGTATATAATGTTTTACAGTTCTCAAAGTATTTTTACAAATACTATCTCATTTGACATTCATGGCAGCCTAGTGAAATATGTAGGTTAGTTACCAATACCCCTGTTTTAGAGATGAAAAACACTGAAGTCACAAATGCTTGTGGTATTTTCCAAAGGTCACGGGAAAAATAAGTGGGAGAGTGGAACTTGAACTTTGGTCTTCTGACATCTTTAGACCACTTAACTATTCTTTCTAATTTCATTTCCACCACTCATCTATCAATTTGTTATACTGTAGTGACTTGCATTTTGCTGTGGTGCTCAAAGTGATGCCACCAGTATTTCAAATACCAGCAGGGTCACCCAGGGTGGACAGGTTTCAGCAGAGCTGCAAGACTAAGACAAACTAGGAAGAAGGAAGTGGCAGTCCACTTCTGAAAAATCTGGCTTCTGAAAACTTATGAATAACAGTGAAACATTGTCTGATAAAGTGATGGAAGATGAGCCCCTTACATTGGAAACCACTCAAAATACAACTGAAGAAGTGCTGCCTCCCCAAAATAGAGTCAACTTTAATAGCGTAGATTAAGTAAAGCTTTCAGGACCTCCATTTGCTGATGCGGTACAACTCAAAATGAGAAGAAACAGCTTCAAGCCTTCCTTAATAACTGGAATGTGAAATGTATGAAGTATGAATTCAGGAAAATTGTAGGTTGTCAAAAATGAAATGGGATTAGTGAGCTGAAATGGACTGGTACTGGCCATTTTGAATCAGAAAATCATATGGTCTACTATGCCAGGAATGATAAAGAGAAATGGCATAACATTCATTGTCAAAAAGAACATTTCAAGATCTACCCTGAAGAACAATGTTATCAGTTACAGAATAATGTCCATATGCCTACAAGGAAGACCAGTTAAAATTAACATCACTCAAATCTGCGCACCAACCACAAAAGCCAAAAAACGAAGAAATGAAGATGTTTACCAACTTCTACAGTCTGAAATTGACCAAAGATGCAATCAAGATGTATTGATAATTACTGGTGACTGAAATGTGAAAGTTGGAAACAAAGAGGAAGCATCAGTAGTTGGAAAATATGGCCTTGGTGAAAGAAATGATGATGGAGACTGCATAATGGAATTTAGCAAGACCAGTGACTTATTCATTGCAAACACCTTTTTTCAGCAACATAACCAGCAACTATAGATGTGGACTTCATCAAATGGAACACATAGAAATCAAATCGACTACATCTGTGGAAAGAGACACTGAAGAAGCTCCATATCACAAGTCAGAACAAGACCGGGGGCAACTGCAGACCAAACCATCAATTGCTCATATGCAAGTTCCAGTGGAAGCTGAAGAAAATTAAAATAAATCCACAAGAGCCAAAATATGACCCTGAGTATATCCCACCTGAATTTAGAGACCATTTAAAGAATAAATTTGACACGTCGAACACCAATGACCAAAAACCAGACAACTTGTGGAATGATATCAAGAGGTCATTAAAAAGATAGGAAAGGACGAGAGACCAACCGGATGTCAGAAGAGACTCTGAAACTTGCTCTTGAACAGAGAGTAGCTAACGTGAATGGAAGAAATCATGAAATAAAAGAGCTGAACAGAAGATTTCAAAGGGCAGCTCAAGAAGACAAAGTTTATTATTATAATGAAATGTGCAAAAACCTGGAATTATAAAAACAAAAGGGAAGAACACACTCAGCATTTCTCAAACTGAAAGAAGTAAAGAAAAAATTGAAGCCTCGAGTTGCAATATTGAGAGATTCTATGGGCAAAATATTGAATGATGCAAGAAACAACAAAAGAATATGGAAGGAATACACAGAGTCACTGTACCAAAAAAGAATTGGTTTGCATTCAACCATTTCAGGAAGTAGCATGTGATAAAGAACCAATGGTACTGAAGGAAGAAGTCTAAGCTCCCCTGAAGAAATTAGCAAAAAACAAGGCTCCAGGAATTGATAGAATACCACTGAGATGTTTCAACAAATGGATAAAGCACTGGAGGCACTTGCTCATTTATGCCAAGAAATTTGGAACACAGCTACCTGGCCAACCAACTGGAACAGATGTATATTTGTGCCCATTCCACTGAAAAGTGATCCAACAGAATGCAGATATTATGAAACAATGTCATCAATTCCATACCCAAGTAAAATGTTACTGAAGATAATTAAGAAATGGTTGCAACAGTGTACTGACAGGAAACTGCCAGAAATCCAAGCTAGACTCAGTAGAGAATGTAGAATGAGAGACATCATTGTTGATGTCAGATGAGTCTTAGCTGAAAGCAAAGAATATCAGAAAGATGTATACTTGTGTTTTATTGCCTGTGCAAAGGCATTTGACTATATGGATCATAATAAATGATGGATAACATTGCAAAGAATGGAAATTCCAGAACACTTAATTGTGCTCATGAGGAACATGTACATAGACCAAGAGGTCTGTGTTCAAATAGAACAAGGGGATACCTCTTGGTTTAAAATCAGGAAAGGTGTGTATCAGAGTTGTATCCTTTCCCATAGTTATTCAATATGCATGTGGAACAAATTATCCAAGAAGCTGGACTATATGAAGAGGAACATGGTGTCAGGATTGGAGGAAGACTCATTAACAACCAGTAAAGAAGACATGAAGCACTTACTAATGAAGAACAAAGACTACAGCCTTCAGTATGGATTATACTTCAACATAAAGAACACACAATTCCTTTCTACTAGACCAATAAGCAACATCATGACAAATGGAAAAAAGATTGAAGTTGTCAAGGAATTCATTTTACTTGGATCCATAATCAATGCCTATGGAAGCAGAAGTCAAGATATCAGATGTCATATTGCATTGAGCAAATCTGCTGCAAAATGTCTCTTTAAAGTGTTAAGATGCAAAGATGTCACTTTGAAGACTAAAGTGCCCCTAACCCAAACCATGGCATTTTCAATCATCTCATGTGTATTTGAAAGTTGGAGAATGAATAAGGAAGACCCCAGAAGAATGGATGCCTTTCAATTGCAGTGTTGGCAAAGACTATTGAAAAATACCATGGCCTGCCAGAAGAATGAACAAATCTATCTTGGAAGAAATGCAGCCGGAATGCTCCTTAAGCAAGAGTGGTTAGACTTTGTCTCATGTATTTTGGTCATGCTGTCAGAAGGGACCAGTACTTGAAGAAGGACATCATGCTTGAAAAAGGGGAAGAGCCCTTTTTGGCTCCTTTTTGGTTGACATAGTGGCTGCAACTACGGGCTCAAGCATAACAAAGATAGTGAGGATGGTGCAGGATGGGGCAGAGTTTTCATTCTGTGGGACATAGAGGTTGCTATGACTCAGAATCAACTCAACAGCACCTAATAAAAACAAACCATAAATTTTAAGTTTCTGTTTTCGAATTAGAGCACAAACTCTCTGAAGAAGAGAATAATGGTATATATTTAATCTAGGTTTTCTCAATCTTAGCAGTTTTATCTTTGAATCCAGATAATTCTCTGTTATGTAGGGCCTATCCTATGACTTGTATGGTGTTTAGCAGCATTCCTGACCTCAACCCACAAAATTCCAGTAGCACCTTTCAAGTTGTGACAACTAATACTGCCTCCAGACATTTCCAAATACACTCTGAGGAGCAGAATCAACCCTGATTGAGCACCATTAACTTCATACCTGTTTCACACTCCTAGGCACAAAGGAAAAGCCCAGTAAATTCCTGATGATTGAAAGAAAATGAGGGCTTTTTAATTGAAATTAGTCAAAAGATGAAGTTAAACTGTAGTGTGACCTCTCAAATTTTGACCTTTTAGCATTCTGAACAGTGCCTAACAACCTGTTGAACAGTGTGATGGTGACAATCCCTGGGCTGATTCATGGTATAGCTTTCCATCTATTGGGAAGAGAATGACATTGTTCCTTTCAAAAGCAGAGTTGGGTACCATTTTGCATCTAGGTCCATGATGAAACAGTGGGTCTTGAATAGAGGGCACATTCACGTCCATTTCATTTGTTCAGAAATTCCAGCCACCTGGGAAAGAGAGCATTAAAGAGGTGTGTGGAAAAAAAGCCTAGGATCAAGCACCTTGGGACTGCAAGCTATTTCTATCTCTGCTACTAACCGAGTAATGAGGACTTTGGCAGGCACTCTCTGCACTCTCTGGCCTCAGAGTCTTCATTCATAAAATGAGGAGGTTAGCATATATTACTTCTTAGGTGTCTTCCAAGTCCAAAATTTACTTATGATTTTATGATACAGGTCCTCAACACTTGAATGGCATGTATTACCAAATTGAAGGTTTTCAGATTCTTTCAAAAGTAATAAAGTTGCACATTTCTTTAAAAAAAAAAAAAAAAACCCTTCCAATTAGAGCTTGGGCAGATTCGAACACATTAATATTTTAACATTTCTGCAGTAAGATGTATGGCTGTTCATACTCAGTGAGGCAAATAAAGATCATTAACAAACTTTTATTTGTTCAGTTAAGATTTTACTGCCAAATGAGTTTGTCACAAAAACAAACAAACAAAAACTCTAATGGTTTTCAGGTCACTAAATTTTAAAATTGTAGTTAGCAATTGTGTAAGTGTAATCAATGTTGATTACTAATAATTGATTAATAAATCTGTTAAAATATGTAAAGTGTGCTCCATAAGCTAAAGGTATATATCTGTTTTTAGTACTTTGAGAGGTGGAGTTTCATTTAAAAAAATAAAAGGCATTCTCTTATTATTTATGCTCTCAGTTCTTAAATTTCAAACTTGCCACAATAAGTGTTCTCTTAGATCTTGATTTTCATTTCAATATGTTATGATTATGACAAAAAAATTATCCCACTTAATACACAGGTATGGGGAAATGTAAGTGCAAATCACATTTTAAAAAATAATGAAAATTAAAGTCTATATCTTAATGTAAAAAAGTATGCTAGATTTCATGAAAATAACAAAATGAAAGTTTATTGAAGGAAACTGAACAGAAAGCAATTTAAGAATCTTTAAATTAGTTTACCATATTAATTAACCATATTAATCAGTAAATATTGTTTGCAGGGCAATGCTACCAGAAAGCTTATCATTCCTGCCTAGCACAGACACCAGGTTCTCAAGTTGAACTTGAGAACTGTGGGTCTCAGTTCCCCAAATAACTATTAATAGTGCTGCCAGTCAAGGCACTTTCCTTCACTTACTCAGCACTTTTGGTAACATGCTAAGAATACTCGGCAGGAAAAGACCGTTGCACTAAATATTTTAAAACATCTCTACAAAATAAAAAATATGTGCTTACTATACTAAAAGGGAGACTGAGGCAGCCAAGTCAGCAGCTAGTCCAAGTCACAGTCTGTCACTCAGGAAGTAAGAGCAGATTACAAGTTTCGTGCCTCACACTCTCAGGGAGAAGCAAAGTGTAAAGCTGAAGCTTTAGATTGTTCATGCCGGAGGAAAATGGAGACAGAAGAGCAGCTGGAGAAGAGAGAGGAAAAGAAGGAGAAAAGGGATAGACATGTTTGTGACCTGGTGTTAATTATGGTAATTTTCTCTGAAATATCCAACAGTTAAGTGCTTATTTTGTCTCATTCAGTTATTACTCTAATAATAATAAAAATAAACATCAGGAACTGGGCTAGGTAGGTACTGGAAATACAATGATGAACAAGACAGGCTGGTTTTCTCTCTTCGTAAAATTTATAGATTAGTGGTAATAACAGAAAAGGAACAAGTGAGAAAAAAAGGATAATGTTGGATAATAGTAAATGCTATGACGGAAATCAACCATGTAATCAAATAATGAGTAATTTGTTTGGAACACTTTCAATGGGGTACTCATTGAAGCCTTTCCAGGAGGGGAGCATTAAACTGAAACCTGAAGGAACAAAATGAATTAGCCATCTAAGGAACTGAAGGGGAACAGTATCCAGTGACATAGTACCCCCAATGCCAACACCCAGAGATAGGAAAGGGCTCAGAGGCTATCTGGTAAGGAAAGGAGGCAGGTGTGTGACAGGAACGTAGAGACAATGAGGATGAAGTTAGAGAAGTGGCAGGGTCCAGGGATTGCAGGGTCTGATAAGTCATGATAAGGAGTCTGCATTTTATTGTAAAGGCAATGAGAAGTCATTGAAGGGCTTATGCAAAGCTGAGATGATATGGTTTATAATTAAAAATGAAAATGCCTGCTGCCATGTGGAGAATCAATTGAAGAGAGTTAAGAGTGGAAATGAGAATGATAACTAGAAGGCTGGTTTGAGTGAGAATATTTCAAGAATATAAGAATGGTTTCAGCAGGTAATAGAGACACCAAGACCAAAGACTAGTTAATGAGAGGATAGGATATTACCTATGCATGTCATCTACTTCAAAACCTGTGATTTTTATAAGCTTTGCATATATCTGTTTATATTTTCAAACTGCAACTTCTGTTTAGTTAAAAATTGTTACATTGTTTATTCCTGGTGTGGATACTTTATTTATGATCCAGATATAGACAAGACATCCACAGATACCATATTATTTAGAGACATGACCATTCTTAGTAACATCAGATGAAATACTCTCATTAAAATCTTGTCCACAATCTGCATGATTTTAAAGACTTAAGTTATATTTCCTTTCATCCTTTATCTTCCTAGGTTCAAAAATCTATTTTAGATTACTCCTACACTCTTTTTCATGTTGTAGGAAGGGACCAGTCCCTGAAAAGGATATCATGCTAGGTAGAGAGTCAGTGAAAAAGGAGAAGACCATCAATGAGATATATTGACACAGTGGCTGTGAAGTTGGGCTCAAGCTTGGCAACAATTCTGAGGCTGGTGCAGGATCAGGCAATGTTTCCTTCTGTTGTATGTACGGTCACAAAAGGTCAAAATTGATTCAATGGCACATAACAACACCACACTCTTTTTCCCTAGGTTGAGTTGTAGATTTCTTTCTTTTTTCTTTCTTTTATTGTGATTTGGGCAAAAATTTACAAAGCAAATTCACTTTCCATACAGCAGTTCACATACACTTTGTCTCATGACATTGACTACAATTTACCATAATTCAATAGCTCCCCTCCCCCATCCTTCTGATAGTTACCTCTTTCCTGTGTCCATCCCTCCATGCACTCCTGCCCCCTGACCTGTCTCCCTGTGCATAAACAGCCCCTCTATCTCCCATGATTGTTCTCTCCAAGAGGTGTATCTACTTCAGGTAAGTGTCCAACTCACATGACTGTCTTTTGTTTGACTGGAAGCCACAGGTGTGGGTTCAATTCCAGACCTGAAGGGCAGCTAGGGGCCATATTCTCAATGGTTCCACCAGCTCTATCAGACCAGCAAACCTGGCCCCCCCTTTTTTTTCTCCAAATGATTTTGAGTTTTCTTCCACATTGTTCTCCCTCTCTATCCAGGATCTCCTACATAGATCCCCCTCCAAGTGGATGACAGTGGTAACTGGGCACCATTCTAGCTCTTCTGGTTTCATAATCATATAGGCTGCGGATGGCATGGTGTAACAGTCTCTAGGACTAATTGTTTCCATGTATCTTTGGTTTTCTTCATTCTTCTTTGCTCTGGACAAGGAGAGACCCATTGTTGCATCTAGACGGTTGCTTTCAAGCTTTTAAGATCCCAGTTGCTACTTGCCAAAGTAGGAGGTGGAACAATGTTTTATGTAGTATGTTATGACAATTGAGCTTGATGTTCCCTGCCACTATGGTCCCGAGCCCACAGATTCAGCTACTCAGTCCCTCTGGGTAGCTGGCTGTGACCAAGAAGTGACTACAATCTTGCCCCTTGTCAGCTCTACTGTACACCTGGGAATTCAGATCATACAAATAAACTTATAGGACCACTGTCTGCCAACCCCATACATGGTCTTAGGTATATTCCCCGCTTCAAAGACATACCTACTAATTCAGCCTGTCTACCCATCTATCCACGCATGGGTATCCATGGTTGCCTTCACTGAAAACGCAGTACTGTATGTGCAAAAGGGTTCATCTTTGTTGTCTGCACCTCCCATGTACCTCTCTATGTCTTTCTCATCCTCAATGCTGCCATATTGGTCACTCACATTTGGTACATTGCCCTTCTCTTCACCCAAATCAATACCTTAACTATCTAACAGTGTTCCTTACCCTACCCTCCCACCCCTGGTAACCAACAAAGAAAATTTCCTTCCATAGATAAAAATTTCCTTGACTTTTACAATAATGGACTAATACAGTATTTGTCCTTCTGTGATTGACTTATTTCACTCAGCATAACGTCCTCCAAGTTCATCCATGATATGTGGTGTTTTGCAGATTCTGGGTCATTCTTTAGGGTTGCATAGTATTTCATTGTGTGTATGTATCATAGTTTGGTTATCCATTCCTCAGTTGATGGGCACCTGGGTTGTTTCCATGTTTTGGCTATTATAAATAGTGCTGTGATGAACATGGGTGTGCATATGTCTGTTCTTGTCATGGCTCTCACTTCTTTAGGATATATACCTAGTAATGGAATGGCTGGGTCAAATGGTATTTCTAATTTCAACTTTTTAAAGGAACTGCCATACTACTTCCCACAGTGGTTATACCATTTTACAGTCCCACCAGCAGTGTATGAGAGTCCCAATCTCTCCACAACCTCGCCAGCATTTGTTATTTTCTGTCTTGTTGAACTTTGCTACTAGTGCTGCAGCAAGATGGTATCTCATTATTGTTTTGATTTGCATCTCTCTAAGAGCTGATGATCGTGAACATTTCTTCATATGTTTGTTGGCCACTTGAACATCCTCGTTGGTGAAGTGTCTATTCATGTCTTCTGCCCATTTTTTAATTGAATTGTTTGTCTTTTTGTTATTGAGGTGCTGGAGTTTTCTATAAATTCTAGAGATAAGTCCCTTGTCAGATATGTCATTGCCAAATATTATTTCCCAATCTTTAGGTTCTATTTTGACTCTTTTGGAGAAGTCCTAGGAAACACATAAAATTTTGATTTTTAGAAGGTCCCAATCATCTAGTTTCTCTTCTGCTGTTTGTGCATTTTGTGTTATGCTTGATGGTCTAGTTATGCCATATACCAGGCCTCTTAAATTTTCCCCTAGTTTTTCCTTGAGGAACCCTATAGTTTTAGGTTTCACATTTAAGTCTTTGATCCATCTGGAGTTCATTTTTGTGTATGGTGTGAGGTTCAGGTCTTGTTTCATTTTTCTGCAAATGGACCTCAAGTTTTGCCAGCACCATTTATTAAACAAACATTCTCTTTCCCATTTAATGGATTTTGGCCCTTTATCAAAGATCAGCTGACCATAGTTCCACGAATCTATTTCTGGGTTCCCAGTTCTATTCCATTGGTCTATGTGACTGTCATTATACCAGTACCGGGCAGTTTTGACTACTGTGGCTGATAGTAGGTTTTGAGATATGGCAGTGTGAGATCTCCTACTTTGTTCTTCTTCTTCAATAGTACTTTGCTTATCCGAGGTCTCTTTCCTTTCCATATAAAGTTAGTGATTAGTTTTTCTATATCCCTAAAGAATGTTGATGAGATCTGGACTGGGATTGCATTGAATATATAGATTGCTTT
>NW_006921816.1:1708979-1758804 GCF_000298275.1 Orycteropus afer afer
CTTTTGCTGTGTCCCAAAGATTTTGGTATGTTGTGCTTTCATTCTCATTTGATTCAAGGAGTTTTTAAATTTCAATTTTTGTTTCTTCTCTTACCCAGTCTTTCTCAAGGAGGATATTGTTCAATTTCCATGTTGATCTTTTTCTGTTGCTCTTCCTATTGTTGATTTCTAATTTGATAGCCTTATGATCTGAGAAGATACTTTGCAGTATTTCAGTGTTTTTAAATTTATTAGGGCTTGCTTTGTGGCCTAATATATGGTCTATCATGGAAAAGTTTCATGTGCACTGGAAAATAATGTATATTTTGCTGTTGTTGGGTGAATGGAGTAGTAGATTTCTTGAGATGTAGAATTAACATTGCATGTGACAAATCAAATACAGACACTATCTGGACACTATTTCATTTTCTTTTGGGGGAGGATTGTTTTGCTTTGTTTTGTTTTAACAAGGATAGGATCATCATAATTATATTTAACATTAGGAAATTTTCTTCTGGTTCAAATTGTACCTTGTTTTGTCATGTGTACTATACTAAATGGGTCAGCACTTGGTTTCAGCTACAAGCCATGAGAGGTGTTTTGTTTCTCTATTGCTGCTATAACAAAAAATACCACAAATGTATGGCTTTTAACAAACAGGGATTTGTTCTCTTACTGTTTAGGAGGCCAGAAGTCTGAGTTCAAAGCACCAGCTCTAGGGCCTGGGTGAAGGCCACTCAACTTTGGACTTCAACTCTACCTCTTGCTCCCAGCCCACTGGATCTGGAGATGTCTCTTAACTCAGGCTTACTGCTGAGACTGACAAACCCAAGATCAACAAACAAAATGGCACAGTTCCAGGATTATTAAGCAACATGGACAGCCAATAGTTGAAGTCTAGGAATCGTCTCAAGATCGGGAGACAACGTGGTGTTCACTCACTGATGATTCAGCCGAATGCAGGATCCAAACATGCCAAGAAGCTCAGAGACCTTTCTTAAGCCTCTTCTTATAAACATCCCTAAGGCAGCTATTCAGCTGCTCCAATAGATTCGGCCATGTAGTTGATTACCAGTCTTATTATGGGGAATAACTATATCCAGCTGCCTAGCCACTCAAAACCAGGCCTGGCCAAGTTAACACATAACATTTACTACCACAGGAGGGATGAGGGAACATCTTTTGTTTATGAAGAGTATTGGTTTTAATTACAATATTGTTAATTCTTAGTCAGGTTTTCATAAGTCTAGGTCAATGTTTGTCATTCTGTTAAAACTGTTTTCATGACAGGCTGAGTGGTCTCACTGGTGCCTAAGGCACTTGACTGCTAACCACAAGGCTGGCAGTTCAAACCTACCAGCCACTCCTCGGAAGGAAGGTTGGGCAATCTACTTCTGTAGTGATACCTCCTTGGAAACCCACAGAAGGGTCGCTATGAGTTGGGTCTGACTCGACAGCACATAACAACAACAACAGTATGTAATTAGTTACCTATTGCTGCATAACAAATTTCCAAACATAGTAGGCTAAAACAATGCCAAAAAAACAAACCCTTTGCCATCAAATTGATTGAGACTCATAGTGACATTGTAATGCACAGTAGAACTGTTCCAATTTCCTAGACTGTAAATCTTTATGGAAACAATCTGCCATATCTTTCTCCTGCAGAGAAGCTTATGGGTTCAAAACACCGACTTTTCACATGGCATCCCAGCACTTTAACCACTATGACACCAAGGCTCCTCAAAAAAAAAAAAAATAATAAACCAAAAAACCAAATTCCCTGCCGTCAAGCCAGTTCTGACTCATAGCAACCCCTCCTTGGGTTTCCCAGGTGGTATCTCTATGGAGAGAGAGATACCACCTGGGAAACCCAAGGAGGGGTCGCTATGAGTCGGGGCCGACTCGATGGCATATAATAACAACAACAACATCTCTATGGAAATAGATTGCCCAGTCTTTCTTCTGAAAAAACTGGTCATTTTGAACCACCAGCCTTCTGGTTAGCAATCAAATGCTTTAGGCACTGTACCACCAGAGCTCCATTTATTATTACACAGTTTCTGTAGGTCAGGAATTCAGGACTACCTTAGCTGACTGGTCCCGGCTCAGGATTTCTCATGAAATTGTAGTCAAGATGTCTGCCACAAGACTGGGGCTGAAAGATTTGCTTCCGAGATGGCTCATTCATATGCCTGGCAAACTGATCCTGACTCTTGGCTGAAAGCCTCAGTTCTTTCATAGGGCTGCTTGAATGTCCTTAAGGTATAGCAGCTGGCCTCCCTCAGAGTGAGGAATCCAAGAAAGAGCAAGGATGTCTATATATGGACCATCAATAAAATCTTTACACCAGGAAATAAACATGGCATTTTTTTTTTTTTTTTTTGACTAAACAGAAGTTGCAGTTTGAAAATGTGACATCTTTTGTCACAACATCTTTTGTGACCTAGCCTCAGAAGTCATACTCTATCATTTCTGCAACATCCTGTTGGTTCTACAAGACAGTTCTATTCAATGTGCTAGGGAACTATACAAAAGTATAAATACCAGGTTGTTGTTGTTGTTGTTATGTGCCGTCGAGTCAGACCCGATTCATAGTGACCCCTCCCTGGGTTTCCGAGGCAGTATCACTATGGAAGCAGATTGTCCCATCTTCCTTCCGAGGAGTGGCTGGTGGGTTTGAACCAACAGTCTTCTGGTTAGCAGTCAAGTGCCTTAGGTGAGAATTATCGTAGGCCATCTTGGAAGCTGTTTACCACATGATGTAAACGTGAATAGGAAGGGGCAAATTGGGAGGGATAGAGCCATAGGACCAGACATGCACTGTGGCAAGGAGACAAACTGTTGCTCCTTTGTGAGTGTCCTACCAGATTGATGTAGTATTTAGAGGATACAGCAACTAATGCTACTGCTGGACTGTAGAAGACCTAACAAAGTGTTACAAGGATGAGATCAGAGGAAAGAACGTGGCATTGATTCATGTCAGAACAGGATACAGAGTTTCAGAGAGGCACTTATTCAGCTTCTGGGAAAACATGATTCATTCATTCACTTATTGTGTAGGTATTTACTGAACAGCTACTATCCCTGGCACTGAGGATCGATGGGAATATGAACACCCTGTCATCATGAAACTTAAAATCGAGGGGGCCCTTTGTGTAAGTAAAGGAGCCTTGATGGCACAGTGGTTAAAGTGCTTGGCTCCTAACTGAAAGGTTGATGGTTTGGACCCACCAGCTGCTCTGCAGGAGAGAGATGTGACAGGCAGCCTGCTTTCATAGAGATTACAGCATTAGAAATCCTATGGGGCAGTTCCACTCTGTCCCATGGGTTCACTATAAGTTAGAATCAACTTGGTACCACACAAGAACAATGTGTAAGTAAAAAGGTAATTACACTGTAATGTGATGATTTCTATGAAAGAGAAGTACAGGATGGATTTCACAGGAGGAAGTTTTGATCAAGAACTGAGAAGTCAAGGAGATCTAAAGAAGGAAGTAACATTGGAACCAAAGAGTAAGAAGGTGTCAGCCTTGTGAAAGACAGAAAAAAAACAGGCATATTCTAAACCAGGGAATAGCCCTCATGAGCAAAAAATGATAAGTACCCCCTGTAGCAACTAAAAGTGTATTTGAACCAAGCATGTAACATTGAGGATAGCAAGAGATGAGAACACAAAGGTAATCAAGTGCTAGAATTTCAGATGGTGTTAAGGAGCAGGACCACAATCCAGGAAAGGAAGGGAAAGTCAAGGGGAAGAAAAGCAAGGCTCCACCGTGGAGATACAGGGATTCTGGGAGTTTCTCCAGGCAGAAACTATGAGACAGGACACAGGCTGTTGGGAGACTGTACCTCACAAGGATGTTTCTTGTGAGTGTTCATGTCAGAAATGGTCATTCTTAGAAAGTGCTGGGGCAAGGAAGACTGAGAGTGTAATAGGGTGGAAAATAGAGGTCAAAGAGATGCAGGATGTCATGTGAGCAGTAAGGACAAGCCAGTGGAAGTGTTGGACATGCATATGAAGAGAATAATATAGAAATGGAGATATGGGGCAGATAAGGAGCTGAGCATGCAAACTCTGGACAAATGCCCTTTCATGCAGAGCCCTAAAATTTTGCCAGGACAAAGACAACTTAGATAGGTATATATCCTAAAGAAGTGAGAGCCAGGACAAGAACAGATATATACGTACCCACGTTCATTGCAGCACTATTTACAATAGCAAAAACATGAAAACAATCTAGGTGCCCATCAACAGAAGAATGGATAACCAAACCATGGTACATTAACACAATGGAATACTATGCAACCCTAAAGAATAATGTAGAATCTTCAAAATACCGCATAACATGGATGAACTTGGAGGACATTATGATGAGTAAAATAAATCAATCACAGAACAACAAATATTGTATTAGTCCATTATTGTAAAAGGTCAAGGAAAGATTTATCTATGGAAGGAAATTTTCTTTGTTGGTTGCCAGGGGTGGGAGGGGAGGAGAGGGAACACTGCTATATAGGTAGAGACAAGTATTGATTTGGGCAAAGGGGAGGGCAATGTACCAAATGTGAGTGATCAACACAGTGGCATTGAGGAAAAGGAAGACATAGAGAGGTGCATGGGAGGTGTAGACAACAAAGATGAACCTTTTTGCACATACAGTGCTACATTGTCATTGAAGGCAAACATTGATCTACAGGTGGATAGATGGGTGGACAGGCTGAACTATTAGGTATGCCTATGCAGGGGGAGAGTGCCCATAACCATATGTAGGGTTGGCAGACAATGTTTCCACAAGCTTATTTGTATATTCTGCAAGAATTCCCAGGTATATAGTAGAGCTGACAAGGAACAAGTTTGTAGTCACTTCTTGGCCACAGTCAGCAACCCAGAGGAAGCAAGTAGTTGGACCTGTGGTCTTAGGACCACGGTCACAGGGGACATCAAGCTCAATTGGCATAACATTTACACAAAAACATTGCTCCATATCCTACTTTGGTGAGTAGCCACTGGGATCTTAAAAGCTTGCAAGCAGCCATCTAGATGCAACGATGGGTCTCTCCTCAACCAGAACAAAGAAGAATGAAGAAAGCCAAAGACGCATGGAAACAATTAGTCCAAGGGATTGGTACACCATGTGATCCTCAAGCTATATGACTATGAGAAGAACTAGATGGCGCCTGGCTATCACGGTCAACCACTCGGAGGGGGGTCTATGTAAGAGATCCTTGATAGAGTGGGAAAATAATGTGGAACAAAACTCATAATCAGAATAAAAAGAAAAAGGACCAGCCTTGCTGGTTTGATAGAGCCTGATGGAACTCCTGAGACTATGGTCCCTAGCTGCCCTTCAGCTCTGGAATTGAACCCATTCCTGTGGCGTCCAGACAAACAAAAGAAAGGCATACGAGCTGAATATTTACATTAGGTAGAGACACTCCTTGGAGAGATCAATCGTGGGAGAATAGAAGGGCTGTGTGTGCACAGGGAGACAGCTCACGGGGCAGTAGTATGTGGGAGGGAAAGACACAAGGAAGAGATGGCTATGGGGAGGAAGCGGGAGGAGAGCTGTTGCATTGTGGGAGATTGCAGTCAATGTCATGAGACAAAGTGTATGTGAACTGCTGTATGGAAGATGAATTTTCTCTGTAAACTATCACCCAAATCACAATTTTTTTTTTTTTATTTTTTAAATAACAACTTAGAAAGCTCCCCTAGTCCAGACAAAAGGAGTAAGGGGAATCAATCTGTCTGGAATTAGTTTTTCAGAAATAATGCAAGAATCCACTTTTGAACGCAATAGCCCAAGGTAAAAACAGACCTGGAGGAGTCAGCCGGGATACTGCTTCCTCAATTAATCAGAGATCTTCAGAATTGGCCCTGGAGACTGTATGGGCTGAGCTTTCGGAAAGTGGAGGTGTTGAGCTTTGTAAGAGGTACTCACCAGTGCTCCTAGCTGTGGGAGGAAATAAATAGGAGCTTGCATCCTATTTATTTATCCTGCTTAAAAGGAGCACCCTGAGCAGTGGCTAATTTGAGACTGAGTAACTGGAACAGTGATTTTTAAACTTTAATATGCACTAGAATAAAGTAAAATGCTTGCAAATATTCAGATTTCTAGGACCCACATCTAGGTGCTCTGATTCAGTAGGTCAGGAGTGGATCTCGGGGATCTACATTTTTAAGAGGACTTTCAGGTGATTCTGAGGTCAAGAAGTTGGCAGAGCACACTTTGGAAAACACTTGCACTTAAAACTTAGCATAGTGACTAAGAGTGTGAGCTCCGCAGCCATATTACATAGATATCAATGCCCAGCTTGGTTACCTGCCACAAAACTCCAAAACAGCCAGTCTGTGCCTCAACTTTTCAGCTATGAAGGGGGTAGTTGTACCCAACTCACTGAGTTGTTGTGGAGATTAGACAAGTTAATAAATGTAAATCTGGTACAGTTTGAGCACTCAGTATTAGCAATTATTATTAACTGAAAATAAATTCCAATATTGCTGTAAAAAATGTTTAGTAAAACTTACATTTGAAATTCCAAGCCATGTGGATTTTTATAGTGTGACAGATATACAGACAGATAGAGATAAATACCTACTGTTGAGTTGACCCTAACTCACTGCAACCCTAGGCACAACAAAAGGAAACATTGCCTGGTCTTATGTTGTCCTCCTGATCACCAGCATATGCAAGCCCGTTGTTGAGGTTTTTGTGCCAATCCATCCCAAGGAGGTTCTCCCTCACTTTTGCTGGCCCTCTGCTTCACCAAACATGATGTCCTCCTTCAGCAACTAACTCTTTGTAATGAGGTATCCAAAGCAAATGAGTCAGACAATGTTCTGCATGATCCACAGCTTTTCATTGACCAGTTTTCAGAGGTAGATCATTATGTCTTCCTTCCTAGTCTACCTTAGTCTGGAATCTGCTAAAATTTGTCCACCATAGGTGACCTTCCTGGTATTTGATATACTGGTGGCATAGCTTTAGCATCATAGCAACATGCAAACCACAATAGTACAACAAACTGACAGATTAGTTTGTAAATTTGAGTACAGCAAAAAGAAAAAAAATAATACATCAACATACATTTCTGTTTTAATCTTTCAAATACTTTTCATGATTACTTTCTGTCATTCTCTATCTCTTAAAATCAACATAATTGTTTGAAAATGTTAAAATGGGAGGAAATTAGAAACAGTATTTGAAAAGTTGACCAGATGGTAGTAAGGATCATTATCACTCATGTTGCATGCTTGTTACCTGTCAGCACTCAGAGAATCATGTACATGATGTCCACTCATTGGACTTCAACCAACCTCCTGTCATGAGGTCAGTTGGCAACAGCGAGTACTCACAGTGCACACTATGCACTGGGCACTTAAGCAAATGGACATGATGATGAGGCCCTAGACCTGCTGCTGGGGAGACAAGCGTGATAGCAACTTCCACATTTATGTTTGGCTGTTCTTCCCTTTGTAAGGGAGGTAAGATAGGTAATACTGTTCCCATTTTTATGAATAAGAACCAAATCCGTTGTCATTGAGTCAATTCTAACTCTCAGCAACACCACAGGACAGAAGAGAACTGCCCCATAGGGTTTCCCAGGCTGTAAATCTTTATGGGAACAGACTGCCAAATTTATCTTCCACAGAGCTGTTGGAGGGTTCAAACCACCAACTTCCTGGTTAACAGTCAAGAGCTTAGCCATTGCATGACCAGGGCTCCTATATGAACAAGAAAGAGCTCAAAAAGTGTACATGGCTACAGAATCTCAAATTCTCATGGACTCTGGACTTTCTGAAGCCATTGAAGCTAGATGAACTTCTGAAATGATTGTTCTGAGATAATTTTTAAATTTTAGACTAATATTATCCCCTGAAGTCTTCTTAAAACCAAACACTTGTTTAACTTCACTAGAAATGAATGTCTACCTTTAGCACTGTGCTCTGTTAAGATCTATCTGTATGGGATCAAATTGACAAAAAGTAACTTGAAAGATTAGGTAGAAAATTTAGGGGCAATAAGTATATGTTAATGGGGAGGAACAACTCAGAAAAAGAGGGTGAGAATGGTTACACAATTCGAAGAATGTCATTATTGTCACTGAGTTGTACTTGTGGAAATTGTTGAATTGGTCTGTGTTCTGCTGTGCATATTTCCAATAATGTAGTAGAGTGAATTACATAGTATGGTCTTCTACTCATGGTCTTTATGGTGCCCACCAGATGACTGGGTACAACTATGTAAATGTGAGGTGCTTGTGATCTACCTAGGGGATTGGATAGCTTGTTAGTAATATAGATAAAGGTACATGGCACACTTGTGGGGCTGGAACCATGGAAATAAGGTGTAGGGAACCCTAATGTGGGGACTGGTCAGTTTTGTCATCTGCTTGGCTTAAAATGAGCCCTCACAGAGGCAAAAAGGTGGATCTCACTGCCACCAAGAGAGAATAGCCAGGGGTGGGGTGTAGTACTTCCTTGGACCTGAGTTCCCTATACTGTACCTCCTTGGCAGAGAGACAGACACAGCAGAACTGAGAGACCAGCAGGAGAAAAGAGCAGATGTCAGCCCATGGAGTGTGAGACAGCTGACTGCCTTTGGGCAGGAGGCTTGCTGGCAGAGTGGGGTGCACCTAGGTGCACCTATCAGCAGAGCTAAAAGAGCTTTGTAATATTTGCCCAATCTGGGCAGAGGCCAGGCCAGAGAGGCCAAGGGCCAAAGAGGAGGCATGCCTTTGGGCATGGCCAAGGGGGGGCTGTCCTTATCGAATAATTGTATCCTGAGTGTTCCTGAACCTGAATTTTAACCTGTTACTTCCCTAATAAACCCCATAATCATGAGTATTGTCTGTGAGTTCAGTGCAGCTATTGTTATGAATTATTGAACCCAGCAGAGAAGTAGTGAGCACTGTGGGAGGGACAGTTGGTGTCAGAGTTGATGAAAAGGTAGATGAGTGATGACATGTCTGGCTTCAGAGGAATCAGTTTTGGGCTGATGCTGTTGACTCTTCCCTCTCCCCCTCTTGAAGTTAAAGGAGGTCAGAGAATGCCACCCCTACACCTTTTATGCAAACAACAACAATAAAAACAAAGTAAGTTATATTTTTAAAAGTGTACATGCCTAATAAATAAGACAGTTAGGATTAAAACCCAGTCTTCAAATATGTTCTAGTCTTTTTCTTTTTCATCTTACCATACTTTCATTCTTCATAACAAAAGGAGACCCTATTAAAAATAAAATTATACCTAGAAATAGGATAGGACTCCAAAACAAAATGAGAGGAAAAGTAGTACATTAGTTAGGCCCGTCAGGAATAACAGCAAGCTAGTGATGTTCCAAGTCTAAATGCTTAGCTACCTTCAATTGGGAGATATTTATGTTACACAGTTAAGACATTACCTGACATATAGGATGACTTAGCCATATAGATGTGCATAAGGAAAGTTTTATGGCAATTGTTGAAGTAAACAGAGTAACATGATACAAGTGATACAAGTGGGTTATTCAATGATTGTAAGGAGAGATAGACAAAAGGGATTTTCATTTCTACTTTTAAGAATATGTTGGAGAACCATACAAAGTACTGTAAACTGAGCACCTACTATTACCAGGAATTTTAAATAGGTCATTTCATGTAACCTCCAAAACAACCAGAAGAGGTAGAAACTGGCTTCCACATTTAACAAAAGAATGACCAAGACTCAGAGCAGTTTGATCACTTGTAAGTTTATTTTTACAATTTGGAGACTTTAAGTCCAAGTTCAAAGTGCCAGGCTCTAAGGGCTGGGTGAAAGCCTCTCAACCTTGGGGTCTAGCTCTCCTCCTGCTCCCAGCCCACTGGAGCTAGAGTCATTTCTTCATTCAGACAGCTGCTGGATGCTGAGGCTGAGAAGCCCCAAGGTTGACAAGTAACAAGGCACAGTCCTGATATTACCAAACCACACGGCAGGCCATTAGCTTAAGTCCACTGTAAGTCTCAAGGTTGGCAGAGCATAGCAGGCTGCTGAGCAATGATACGGCTGCATGCAGGGTCCAACCGTCCCATAGGCTAAAGACCACTCCCAAGGCTTCTTCCTATATACAGGAAGCAGACCACATCCCAAAGGCAGCTACTCAGCTTCTTGTGGTAGATCCCACCATGGAGCTGATTGCCAGTCTCATCATGGGGAATACTACCACCAGCTTCCCAGCCACTCAACCGGGCCCAGCCAAGTTGACACAGAAACATAACCATCACAGCTACCAACCAAAAGGTCAATGATTTGAACCCAGCAGCCACTCTGTGGAAGATAAGGCAATTTGCTTCTGTGAAGACTCACAGTTATGTAAACTCTATGGGGCAGTTCTACTCTGTACTACAGGGTCACCATGAGTCAGATCAACTAGATGGCAGTGGGTGTCCTGGATAAAATAATAAAATTTAAGTTGTCTGTCTCTGATGAAATAAGTTATTTAAATAACTTCCAATTTAATAGTGTAACTTTAAAACAAAATCAGATTTTCTTCTCTGAGTAAAGATTTGAACAGGCACCACACAAAAGAGGATATACAAATGATAAATAAACATTATGAAAATGTGCTCAATTACATTAGTCATTTGTTGTCATTGTCATTTGCCGTCGAGTGGGCCCCAACTCAGAGCGACCTCTCCTTGGGTTTCTAAGGCAGTATCACTACAGAAGTATGATTGTCCAACCTTCCTTCCGAGGAGTTGCTGGTGGGTTTGAAACGCCAGCCTTCTGGTTAGCAGTCAAGTGCCTTAGGCACTATGCTACATTAGTCATTAGGAACATGCAAATTAAAACCACAATGAGATAACTACTGAAGACTTACTAGAATGGCTAAAATGTAACAGACATAAAGCACCAAGTGTTGACAAGATTGTAGAAAACTTCTCCTGCAATTATTATATATTGGTACAACCACTTTGGAAAATTGTTTGGCAATATGTACTAAAGCTGAACATATGTATCATATGAATATCTTTTGATCCAACTATTTCACTCCTGGGTATATTCTAAACAAGGGTTTGTACCTATGTTCCAAAACCTGGAAGCCTCTCAGTTCATCAGCAGTAGAATGGATATGTAAATTGTGGCTATTTGTGCAATGAAATTATACAGCAAGGAAAATGAATAACCAATATTGAGTAGAAGAAGCTACCATTTAATTTGGTTTTCATAAAGTTAAAAACTACTGGGAGAAGGAGCGAAGGGAGACTTCTAGGGTACTGATCATGGTTGATTTCTTGATCTGATGCTGGTTTCACATTGTGAAAATTCATCAAACTGATGCTTATTTATAAATGTTTTCTTTATGTTCACTGTACATACATTAAGTTATGCCTCAATAAAAAGTGTTTCCAAAAGGACGTTATTAGCAAGCTTATTTTTAGTAACTTCTATCCGTAGTTTTGAAACTACCACCCCACGTAATGTAAATACTGTGAGGGCAGAAATTTTTGCTGTTTTATGCATAAATATTTTCTGAATAAATAAATGAAGGGATTAGACTCAGATATTAATAATGAGGGATAAATGATGACTATCTTTAGGTTTAAGAATAGATTCTAGTCTATATATTTAGAAGCTCAAGTTATTAGAAAATAACCTGTACACAATGATGAACTTTTCATAATACATTGACTTTTTGGAAGGCAGTATAGCTAAACACTTAAAAACATGCAACCAGAGAATGAATTTTAATTTCAGCTCTGCCATTTATTAGCTATGTGACTTTGACCCAGTTATTTAACATCATCTTATCTCAGTAGCCTCATGAGTAAAATGAAAACAAGAATGTTAACCATTCCACGGAGTTAAAGGAAAGAGTAAGTGAGAGTATCTATGTAAAGCACTTAGCATGCTGCCTGCATATATTGAAAGTGCTCTAACTGTTCTCTATTATTGCCTCCCTTAATAGTTAATTTATTTATGATTTCTATATTGTGATGATAATTTTCAGTTTACCTTTATGTTAAATTCAATTACATTTTTGTATATAATTTAAGACATTTAAAACCCTCAATTTTACTGATTACTTTTATTCTGCTATAGGAAAAAGATGAGGCAGTCTGCTACTGTAAACATTAATAGCCTTGGAAACTCTAAGGGACCATTCTACTCTGTCCTATAGGGTTGCTAGTCAGAATCGACTCAAGGGCAGTGAGTTTGGTTTTCAGTTTGGTAACCAGCTGTGGGGCCTCAGAGCAGCCACATAAATCTCATAATCATCAGACAGCAAATGAAGAAGCCGAAATAAGCAATCCTGGATTGAATGTCCTGATAATGCTGATGTTCTCTTTATGTGTGTTTTGGTTTCCATACCTTCCCAACTGCCTCCCATAACCCCTCGTCCCCATCCTTTCACACATCTGACATGCTAATCAAAAAGAACAACCTGCAGTTCTAAGAACATGCCTTTCTAGCCCATTCTGTCCCATCTGTGTGCCTTTGCTTATATAAAAGCTATTTTTTATCCTATTATATTCCTAATAGAGATACCTCTTCCTTAAGCAAAGTATCCTTGATTCCACTCAACTGGATACCATTTGTCTTTCCTCTTAAATTCATAACTCAATCTATACATCTCTTGTGGCAACTATCATTCTCTGTTGTTGTTGTCGTTGTCATCACTAGCTGTGACTCATGGTGACTTTCCTTATAAGAGAAAGAAACATTGCCTGATCCTACCCCATCTTCATGATCTTCATGATCATTGGTGTGTCTAAGTACACTGTTGTGGTCACTGTGCGTTTTGAGTGTCTTCCAGACAAAGGGGCTCATCTTCTAGCACTATATCAGAAAACATTCTACTGTTTTCCATTGGCTGATTTTTGGAAGTAGATCACCATCAGGCCTTTCTTCCTAGTATGTCTTCGTCCAGAAGCTCTGCTGAAACTGTTCACCATGGTAACCTTGCTGGATATCGTAGCAACACACAAACCACCACAGTACAACAAACCAATTGTTCTCTACCTTGTATTTGACTTACTTGTTTAATTTTGTCTCTTACTCCAAATCTGAGCTGTTTTGAGAGAAAGGTACTTGTGTTGTCTAAATGTACTTTGTTCATTGTGGATATTTTTCAAGAATGTGTGTAATTAATTCATTTAAGAATGTTTATACTATCTAGCCATTCTTTACAGTACAACAGAAATCTAATATAGAGATTTCTTTAAATTATCTGACTCAAATGATTAAGGTCCCATCATTGTTTTATAATTCAATATACTCCTGCATCAAGGCAAGATATAAAACAACTTAAACAATTGAGCCTGGCAATTACTAAACCATGGGGTTCTAATCTAAAGAGAATGCCATAAACAAAATGTGTGTTAGTCTCTGAGATTGAATTTAACTAGCTTCCTGATTAGGGCAGCATGGATACAGCAGAATAGCTAACTTTGTCTAACCGTGGTCTTCTTACCCTCTCTGTCCTCCTGAGTGTAACAGATGAAAAAGAAAGGCTTTGCACAGTATAGCTAAACTGGGAGAATCATCCCCAGGGAGGGTTCAGTTAACCTTTGTTACCCGCTATCATTTGCGGGAGCTCTGGTAGCATAGTGGCTAAGACACTTGCCTGCTAACCAGGCGGCTGGCGGTTCAAACCCACCAGCCACTCCTCGGAAGGAAGGTTGGGCAATCCTACTTCCGTAGTGATACTGCCTCGGAAACCCAAGGAGGGGTCGCTATGAGTCGGTGTCGACTCGACGGCACACAAGAACAACAACAACAACTATCATTTGCAGGTTGTTTCTAAATTAAGTTCTTAAATTAGTGGCTTTCAGTCTCTCCATAAACGAAGCAAACTGTTCTTGCTCCTGTGAGGAATCCCTAAGGAAGTGATAGCCGTGGTGATCCATGCGGGGGTGAGAGCTAATCTCAAGAGTGGAGGGATTTTCAGGCTAATGAGTTTATATATATTTTTTTAATATGTCAATTTCAGTTAGATGTACAACATAATGATGTAGAATGCTGGGCAATTAAAATGTAGGTGTCTTTCAAACTAGAGCCTTTGAAGGATGCTTTCCAAAAAAAAAAAAAGTTGCATTAGTAATGAAATCATGACAGGTGGCAATCAGTCCTAAAGACAAGGGAAAGGGGAACTGAGAGCCTCCCTCCCGGTGTCTCTCAGATTTCACTGTCTGAAAAGGCAAATGTCAAACCTCTTGTTCCAGGTAGTGCTTCTTTGATTCATAGCAGAACTTTATCTTCCTATGAATCATACTTATATTGTCAAGGATGATGAAGCATATGTAGTGAGACATGTTTTGCTCTATTAGTTAAAAGGCACCTCAATTTACAGTTCAGCCTTACTGGAGAGCAATCTGAAAATATGTATTCAAAGTTTTAAACTAACTATCCTTTGACCAAGAAATTATATTTCTGTAAACTTAACCTCATGAAATCATTAAGAATTTGTCCCAAATATTTGCATATAAAAATATTTATATCTGCACTCTTCATAACAGTGAATAGTCAGAAATAACCAATGTGCTCAATAAGAACTAATATAGAGATTTCTTTAAAAATATCTGAATCAAATGATTGAGGTACCATCATTATTTTATAAGTCAATATGTTCCTGCATCAAGGCAGTTATGGCACAGTCATACTCTGGAGCACTATTTATCTCTTTAAAGCAGTCTTATAGAAAATGTATCTATGAAAATAAAAATGGATTCAATAGGGTGTGTATATATATATATATATATATATATATATATATATATACACCTTGGCTTTCCGAGGCAGTATCACTATGGAAGTAGATTGCCCACTCTTCCTTCCAGAAAAAAAAAAAAAAGATATAATATGTAAGTTATATTTCATTACAAAAAGGAAACTGAAACAGCTAATATGTGTTGAGTACTTCCTCTGTGCCAAATATACTACTAAGAATTTATATGAATATTCTTATTCAATTCTTAGATAGTTTTATAAAGCAGATTTTAAATCAAGTAGCATTCCCTTGTTCTGTTGGAATGACAGCTTCTTGATCTATGGTCCGTTTCCTCATGAGCATAATTAAGCATTCTGGAATTCCAATTCTTTCAAAAGTTATCCATACTTTGTTATGATCCACACAGTTGAGTGCCTTTTCAAAGTCAATAAAACATACATGGACATCTTTCTGGTATTCTTTACTTTCAGCAGAATCCATCTGACATAAGCAATGATATTGCTCATTCTATGTACTCTGTTGAATCCAGCTTGTGTTTCTGAAAGTTCCCTGTCAATATACTGCTGCAACCGTTTTTGAATTATCTTCAGCAAGATTTTACTTGCATGTGATATTAATGATATTGTTTGAAAATGTTCATACTCTGTTGGATCACCTTTCCTTGGAATGGGCACAAACATTGATCTCTTCCAGCCAGTTGGCCTGGTAGCTGTTTTCCAAATGTTGTTGTTGTTGTTATGGGCCGTCGCGTCAAACCTGACTATAGCGACCCCTCCTTGGGTTTCCGAGGCAGTATCACTACGGAAGTAGGATTGCCCAACCTTCCTTCCGAGGAGTGGCTGGTGGGTTTGAACCGCCAGCCGTTTGGTTAGCAGGCAAGTGTCTTAGCCACTATGCTACCAGAGCTCCCTGTTTTCCAAATATCTGGCATAAATGAGTAGGCACATTCAGTGCTTGTTGTGGATAACATTGCAAAGAATGTGAATTCCTGTACACTTAATTGTGCTCATGAGGAACATGTACATTGACCAAGAGGCTGCAGTTCGGACAGAACAAAAGAATACTACATGGTTTAAAATCAGGAAGGGTGTACATCAGGGTTTTACCCTTTCACCACACTTATTCAATATGTATGCTGAGCAAATATTTCAAGAAGGTAGATTATGTGAAGAAGAACGTGACATCAGCATTGAGGAAGAACCATTAACAAGCTGTGATATGCAGATGATGCAACCTTGCTTGCTGAAAGTGAAGATGACTTGAAGATGAAGCTCAATGACTACAGTCTTCAGTATAGATTATACCTCGACATAAAGAAAGCAAAAATCCTCACAACTGGAACAATAAGCACCATCATGATAAATGGAGAAAAATTTGAAGTTGTCACGGATTCCATTTTACTTGGATCCACAATCAACACCCATGGAAGCAGCAGTCGGGACATCAGACATCATGTTGCACTGGGAAAATTTGCTGCAAAAGACTTCTTTAAGGTGTTAAGAAACAAAGTTGCCACTTTGAAGACTATGGTATGCCTGACCCAAGCCATGGTATTTTCAATTACCTCATATGCATGTGAAAACTGGATAATAACTAAGGAAGACCAAAGAAGAGGTGATCCCTTTGAACTGTGGTGTTAGCAAAGAATACTGAAAATACAATGGAGTGCCAGAAAAATGAACAAATCTATCCTGGAAGAAGTGCAGCCAGAATGCCCCTTGGAAGTGAGAATGACCAGACTTCATCTCTCCTAATTTAGTCATGTTGTCAAAAAGGACCATTCCTTGGAGAAGAATATCATACTTGGTAAGGTGGAGGGTCGGTGAAGAAGGAGAAGACCCTCAACAAGATGGATTGGCATAGTGGCTGCAACAATGGCTCAAGCATAGCAAGGATTATGAGGATGGTGCAGGACCTGACAATGTTTCGTTCTCTTATACATAGCATCACTATAGGTTGGAGCCAACTCAATGGCACCTAACAACAGCAACAACATTAGTGTATATATGACTATTTTCCTCATTTCACAAATGGTGAATGTGCTTAAGGTCACATGAGTATTACATGGTAGAGCTACAGAAGGAAAAGAGAAAAGAAAAGAGAAGGAGAGGGGATGGGAGGGGAGGGGAAGGAAGGGAAGGGAAGGGAAGGGAAGGGGAGAATGATATTAACTACGATCTGAGAAAATCTGTTGCAAGATGTTAAAAGCTGTCATCTCTGATTGTAAAAGATTATGAGTATTGTTTTCTTCTTTTTCATGAGTATTTTGCTTGTTTTTTCTATACTGAGCCAAATTTGCTTTCATAGTTATGACTTACTCTTTCAAATATCCTTTCTCATCCTTGATCTTTTCCAAGATAGCCTCAAATATATAGGAGACATTTTGGCTCAAGTGACCTCATGGTTGAGGGTATGGTAGGGAAAACATGAATCTATGCTAACTAACTCTCAAACCAAACTCCCTGCCATCAAGTCAGATCCAACTCATAGTGACCCATCCTTGGGTTTCCAAGGCGGTATCCCTAAGGAAGTGTATTGCCCAGTCTTCCTTCCAAGTGGCTGGTGGGTTTGAACCACCAGGCTTCTGGTTAGCAGTCAAATACCTTAGGCACTACACTATCAGAGCTCCTTGAATCTATTCAAGTGTCCTCTAAATTTTCCCAGTTTCTGCTGCAGAGTTACTTGTTTCACTGCTCCTTGGACTAGTGATTACTAAAGTGCAATGAGTCCTATCTGACTTTTTCGAAAAATAAAGTCTTCCATTGCTATTGACATCATCATATCTGGTAATTGAGTCCCCATTCCGAGACATCTTGCTTCTCAACACCAGCCTCTACTAAGCCATTAAATCTCTAAGAAGCTCTATGCTCCCCTACATCAGTACTGGGCATATCTGCATCACCAAATATTTGTAAGCCATAATATTACCTCTTTAGCTTACTCCTGCTGGTACCTCTACACCATCAGTCTGAATCTTGTCCAAAGTGGTCACATGACTGGCTTCTCTTGGACCCTTGCAACCTTCCTCCAGCACACTGAGGCAAGTAGACTTTCTCTGGATGGATTTTCCTGCTCTCATTACCTGGAATCTCCCTTCTTCATCCACAACCCATCATCCCTAGAAAGAGGAAGTCTTTCATCCTTTCACTTTCTGTTAGAGCAAGACTTCTTAAATAAATCTATAAACAAGGCCTGAACCTTGATATACTGAAGGTGAAGACAAAGGAATTTTAAAATTCCTAGGCTTTCAAGATTGCAATTGCAAAATATTGTTTTGGATGTTGGAAGAGGAATGTTAATTCTATTTTTAATATTGCTATTATGGTAAATATATATATTCATCTCTCAGTATCTATAGAGGATTCATTCAAGTACCCCCCATAGATACTAACATCCATGAATGCTCAAGTCCCTTATGTAGAATAGTGTAGTATTTGCATATAACCTATGCACATCTTTGCATATAGTCTAAATCACCTCTAGATTATTTATAATACCTAATACAATGTAAATGCTACACAAATTGCACTTTACACTCCCCCTTACCCTGTGAGGGATTGCTTTACTACTTAGTTACTTTTTAGGAGCCTTTTTTTTTCCCAAATATTTCAATCTTTGATTGGTGGACTCCATGGATATGGAAGCCTGATTGTAAGTAATAAAACTTCTGACTTTTCAACAGTCTTCACATGTACAGTTCAGTGACATTAATTATGTTTGTCATGTTGTTCAACCTTCACCCTATCCATTCCCAAATTATACTGTCACCCTCAATAGAAGCTCAGGTTAACATACACATTAGAACACACACACCAGAAAGGAAGTAAAAGCCAAAATCAATACCTTAATCTCACAACTCCAACAAATTGAAAAAGAGGAGGGGGAAAAAAAAAGCCCACAGTCACCAGAAGACAGGAAGTAATAAAGATTAGAGCAGAAATAAATGAAACAGCAAAACAATAGAAAGAATCAACAAAACTAGAAGTCAGTTCTTAAAAGGAAGAATAAAATAGACAAACCATTGGCCAAATTAACAAAAGAAAAGAGGGAAAAGATGCAAATAACCAAATAAGAAATGAAATAGGTGGCATTAAAACAAAAACAAATGAAATCAAAAAGGATAATAACAAAATACTATGAAGAACGGTTCTCCAACAAATTTGAAAACCTAGCAGAAATGGACAAAGTTCTAGAAAAACAAGACTACCTAAACTAACACAAATGAGATAGGGCACATTAACAGACCCATACCAAAAGAAGAAATCATTAAAAAGAAAAAAACACCCTGGTCCAGACAGCTTCACTGGAGAATTCAACCAAACATTTGTAGAAGAGCTGACATCAATTCTACTCAAACTGTTCCACAACACAAAAAAGGATGAAATATTACTGAATTCATTCTAGAAAGCAAGCATAACTCTGATATCAAAGCCCAGCAAAGACACCACTAAAAAAAAAGAAAATTACTGACCAATATCCTTCATGAATATAGATGCAAAAATTCTCAACAAAATCCTACCCAATAGAATCCAACACTGTATCAAAAAAGTAATACAACATGACCAAGTGAGATTCATAGCAAGTATGAAAGGATGGCTCAGTATTAGAAATACAATCAGTATAATCCACCACAAAAAATAAAACAAAGGAAAAGACCATATGAACACACCAATTTTTGCATAAAAGACATTTGATAAAATCCAACTTCCTTTCTTAAAAAAACTCTTAGCAAAATAGGAATAGAAGGAAAACTCCTGAACATAATTAAGGGCAAACACACAAAACTAACACTGAATGTTATTCTTAATGGAAAGAGACTGAAAGCATTCCTTGGCACACAGGAACCAGATATGCATGCCTTTTATCACCACTCTTATTCAGTATTGTAGTGGAAGACCTAGCCAGAGCAGTAAGGCAAGACGGGGAAATAAAAAGCATCCAAATTGGTAAGGAAGAAGTAAAACTATCCCTATTTGCAAATGATATGATCCTGTGTATAGAAAATCCCAAAGATTCTACAGAAAATCTAGTGGAACTACTAGAAAGATTCAGCAAAGTATCAGGATACCAGATCAACATACAAAAATCAGACAAAATCCTCTACAATAACAAATAGAACTCTGAAAAAGAAACCAGGAAAACAACACTATTTATAGCAGTAAGCACAAAAAGGAAACACTTAGGAATAAAACTAACCAGGGATGTAAACGACTTATTTATACAAAGAAAACTACAAAACACTACTGCCAGAAACCAAAAAAGACTTACATAAATGGAAGACATAGAATGTTTATGCGTAGGAAGACTTAATGTAAAAATGTCAATACTACCCAAAGCAATCTACAGATATAATGGATTCCATTCCATATTCCATCAATATTCTTTAAAGAGATGGAAAAACTAATCATCAACTTTATATGGAAAGGCAAGAGACCTTGGATAAGCAAAGCACTATTAAAAAAGAAGACAAAAATATGAAACCTCACACTTCCTGATTTTAGAACCTACTACGCTACTTCCATAGTGATACCACCTCGGAAACCCAAGGAGGGGTCACTATAAGTCGGGTCCAACTCAACGGCAAACAACAACACAACAACACAGCCACAGTAGTCAAAACAACCTGCTACTGGTACAATTACAGACACATAAACCAGTGGAACAGAATTGTGAATTCAGAAGTAAATCCATCCACTCATGGATAGCTGATCTTTAACAAAGGGCTGAAACCCATTAAAGGGAAAGAGAGCCTCTTTAACAAATGGTGCTGGTCAAATTAGATATCCATTTGCAGAGAAATGAAACAGGATCCACAATTCATGCTATATACAAAAAACTAACTTAACATGAATGAAAGACCTGCCCGTAAAACGTACAACTATGAAGATCATCAAAGAAAAAATAGGGGCAAACTTAGGGGCCCTAATTTATGTCTTAAGTAGTCTGTCAAATATTCCTAAAATACACAGAGTAGAAAATAAACTAAATGACTGTTGTTAGGTGCCATCAAGTTGGCTCTGACTCATTGCGATCCTGTGTGCAACATAACCAAAACACTGTCCCCTTCTGCACTGTCCTCACAATATTTGCTATGCTTCAGTCCATTATCACAGCTTCTTCAGGTATTTTGTCTTTCTGTAAAGCTCTGGATAAAATATTCTGAGAGTATTATCTGAAAATGGTAGGTGGGGGTGTACTCCAAATACGTATTGGAATAGAAAGGCAAATTTGGAAATAACCACAAGCATGCTAGTCAAATACATAGAAAACTTTGAAAGAAAAGTGAAAGAAGCCAACCCAGAACTAAGAACAACTGTAAGAGATGACCATGCAGAACCATACACAACTACCTGCAACAAAAGTCATCAATCAGAAGAAGCCAGTGGTGCAACGGTTAAAGCATTTGGCTGCTAACCAAAAAGCCACTCGAGACCATCAGGAGAAATAAAAGGCATCCAAATTGGTCAGGAAGAAGTAAAACTATTCCTATTTGCAGATGATATGATCCTGTGTGTAGAAAATCCACAAGAGAAAGATGAGGCAGTCAGCTTCTGTAAAGATTTTTAAAAAACTTACTCCCATGGAGTTGATTCCAACTCACAGCAGTCCCTTTTGGGTTTCCGAGGCAGTAAATCTTTACAAAAGTAGGTTGCCCAGTCTTCCTTCTGCAGAGTGGCTGATGCCTTAGGCACTACACCATCAGAGCTCCTTGGAAACTCTATGGGGCAGTTGTACTCTGTCCTATAGGGTCACTACAGGGTCACTATGAGTTGAAATCAAACCAATGTTACTGGATTTTGAGCTTTGTGGTCAAATAGAACATGTATCAAATGCCAGGTTTGCTGATTACTGACTAATCCCCTCTTTCTTGACTATATGTCAAGAGAAAGTTACCAAACTACTCTCTTACCATCACTGTCTTCATCTAAGAGATGGAGAAAATAATACCTAATTTTATGAGTTACATGACAATAAAAAAATTGTCACAACAATGTTTGGCATACAATGCTCAATAAATGATGCTCAATAAATGGTGGCTAAACAACATATCATCATCATCATTATCATCGTCATCAATATAAGAAGCATAAAGCATATGAAAAGTAAATAGAGGGGGAAAAAAAGCCCTTATTGTCAAGGCCTAGAAGAAGCCATTAGAAACTATTACTCAGAGTGACAGCTAAGAATTAAAAAGAAAGTGGAGAATGAACCAGTCATTCAAGGAATTCTGAGTTAGGATAAAAGAAAAAAAGAGGATGTATATGGGTTCCATATGAATAAGAATCCAGGTATGGTACTAAAATAACATCAACTCAACTGAGTTTAGAAAAGTCACCTTGATTCCTTCTGATGTTGTTATTGTTAGGTGCTACTGAGTCGCCTCCAACTCATAGCGACCCTATGCAAAGCAGAATGAAAGACTGCTGGGTCCTGTGCCAGTTCCATGATCATTGCTATACCTGAGCCCATTGCTACAGCCACTGTGTCAATCCATCTCACTGAGGGCCTTCCCCTCTTTCCTTGACCCTCCACCTTACCAAGCATGACATCCTTCTCCAGGGAATGGTCCCTTCTGATAACATGACCAAAGTGGGTGAGACGAATTCCAGCCATTCTCACTTTCAAGGAGCTTTCCAACTGCACTTCCTCCAGGACAGATTTGTTAGTTTGTTTTTTTGTTAGTTCCATGGTATTTTCAGCATTCTTTGCCAGCACCTCAACTCAAAAACATCAATTCTTCTTTGGTCTTCCTTATTCATTGTCCAGCTGTCACATGCATATAAGGTGATTGAAAATATCATAGCTTGTGTCAGGTGCACCTTAGTCCTCAAGGAGACATCTTTATTCTTCAGCACTTGAAAGAGGTCATTTGCAGCCAATTTGCCCAGTGCTGTATGTTGTCTGATGTCCTGACTGCTGCTTCTATTGGTGTCCACTGTAGAACCAAGCAATATGAAGTCTTTAACAACTTCAATCTTTTCTGCATTTATCACAATGCTGCTTATAGGTCCAGTTGTGAGGATTTTTGTTTTCTTTATATTGAGGTGTAAACTATACTGCAGACTGTAGTCTTCAATCTTCATCAGTAAGTGCTTCAAGTCATCCTCACTTTCAGCAAGCAAAGTTGTGTTGTCAACATATCACAGGTTGTTAATGAGCCTTCCTCCAATTCTGATGCCAAGTTCCTCTTCATGTAGTCCAGCTTCTCAGATTATTTTCTCAGCATATAGATTGAGTAAATATGGTGAAAGGATGCAAGCCTGATGCACTTCTTTCTTGATTTTAAGCCATACAGTGTCCCCTTGTTCTGTTTGAACAACACCTTCCTGGTCTATGTATATGTTCCTCATGAGTACAATTAAGTGTTCTGGAATTCCCGTTCTTCTCAATGTTATCCACAATTTGTTATAATCCATACAGTCAAATGCTTGTGCATAGTCAATAAAATACAAGTAAACATTTTTCTGGTATTCTTTGCTTTCAGCCAAGATCCATCTGACATCAGCAATGATATCCCCTGTTCACATCCTCTTCTGAATCCAGCTTGCACCTCTGGAAGTTCTCTGTCAATATACTGCTGCAACCATTTTTGAATTATTTTCAGTAAGATTTTACTTGCATGTGATATTAATGATATGGTTCTATAATTTCCACATTCTGTGGGATTACTTTGCTTTGGAATGGGTACAAATATGGATCTCTTCCATGCAGTTGGCCAGGTAGCTTACTTCCAAATCTTCTGGCATAACTGAGTAAGTGCCTCCAGCAGGGCATCCATTTGTTGAAATAGCTCAATGGTATTCCCTTAATTCCTAGAGTCTTACTCTTTGCCAATTCTTTCAGTGCAGCTTCAACTTCTTCCTTCAATACCATTGGTTCTTGAACATATGCCTCCTCCTGAAATGGATGAACATTGACCAGTTCTTTTTGGTACAGTGACTCTGTGTATTCCTGCCATCTTTTTTTTTTTTTTTGCTGCTTCCTGCATCATTCAATATTTTGTCCATAGAATATTTCAGTATTGCAACGTGAGGCTTAATTTTTTTCCTCAGTTCTTCTTTCAGCTTGAGAAATGCTGAGAGTGTTCTTCCCTTTTGGTTTTCTAATTCCAGGTCTTTGAACATTTCATTACAGTAATTTGCTTTGTCTGCTCAAGCTGCTCTTTTAAATCTTCTGTTCAGCTCTTTTATCTTGTCATTTCTTCCATTTGCTTTAGCTACTCTTTCTGTTCAAGGTCAAATTTCAGAGTCTCCTCTGACATCCATTTTGGTCTTTTCTTCTTCTCATCATCTTTCTCTTGCTTTCTTCATGGATCATGTTCTTGATGTCATCCAACAATTCTTCTGGTTTTCAGTCATTGGTGCTCAATGCATCAAATCTGTTACTTAGATGTTCTCTAAATTTAGGAGGGATATATTCAAGGCCATATTTTGGCTCTCATGGACTTGTTTTAATTGTCTTCAACTTCAAGTTGAACTTGTATATGAGCAATTGATGGTCTGTTCCACAGTCACCTTCTGGTCTTGTTTTGGCTGAAGATATTGAGCTTTTCCATCACCTCTTGCCACAGATGAAGTCAATCAGATTCCAGTGTACTCCATCTGTATAGTCGCCATTTGTGTTGTTGAAGAAAGGTATTTGGAATGAATAAGACGTTGGTCTTGCAAAATTCTACCATGCAGTCTCCAGTGTTATTTCTGTCACCAAATCCAAATTTTCCAACTACCGGTGATTCTTCTTTGCTTCCAACTTTTGCATTCCAGTCACCAGTGATAATTAACACATTTTGATTGCATGTTCAGTCAATTTCAGACTGTAGAAGTTGATTAAAATCTTCAATTTCTTCATCTTTGGCTTTGGTGGTTGGTGCATAAGTTTGAATAATAGTCATATTAACTGGTCTTCTTTGTAGGGTTATGAATATTTTCCTATCATTGACAGCATTGTATTTCAGGACAAATCTTGAAACATCCTTTGTGATGATGAATGCCACACCATTCTTCTTCATATTGTCATTCCTGGCATAGTAGAACATACAGTTGTCTGATTCAAAATGCCCAAAACCAGTCCATATCACCTCACTAATGCCTAGGGTGTCAATCTTTATGTGTTCCATTTCATTTTTTGACAACTTCCAATTTTCCTAGATTCATACTTTGTACATTCCATGTTCTGATTATTAATGGGTGTTCACAGCTGTTTCTCCTCTATTTGAGTCATGCCACATCAGCAAATGGAGATCTCGAAAGTTTTACTTTTTCCATATCAGTAAGGTTGGTTCTACTTTGATGATGCAGCTCTTTCTCAGTCGTATTTTGAGAGACTTCCAACCTAAGGGGCTCATCCTCCTGCACTGTATCAGACAATGTTTCTGGGCTATTCATAAAGTTTTGCAATAATGTATCAGACAGAGTTTCTCTGTAATTCATAAGGTTTTCCCTGGCCAATTCCTTCCCGTGGGTCATTCAATTCCGAAACAAAAGATATGAATAAGGGGAGAAAAACAGCATTCACTATATTTAGATGTTATGATGTTTACAATAGAGCCATGAAATTCTATATACATCCTTCACACATATAGCTTCAATATCCAGAACATAAAGCCATTGCTGAGCATAGGATATGTAGCAAACTTGGTATGCTCATGTAGCTTCTGCACAGGACACTGTTTCACCATTCTTTATCTTCTGTTCCCACATCTCCCTGTGCAAGAGATTTAACCATCAAAAAGCTTCTACTATATAATTGTAATGTACCTCGTGCTAGGCTGGGACAAGGCTCCTGACACATGTTGGTGAGCAATATGGCTTAACAGTGATGACTGGGATTTAAAATAAAGAGGAAGATGCCACAGTAAGGTCTTCTTTGTGAGAGTCTTTCATTTGACCTGACAACTAAACCAAACCAAATGCACTGCCGTCAAGTCAGATCTGACTCGTAGTGATCCCTCCTTGGGTTTCCAAGGCAGTATCACTACAGATATAGGTGTTCAATATTTTCTTCCTGCTTAGGTCTGATATTTTTTGTTGTTTTTCTTCAGTTCACATTTTCTGGGGTAGTCACCTGTTTCTAGCCTGCAGTATGGTATCTCCTGGCCCCTGTGATGAATGTGCTGATGAATTATTACTCTTCTAGAAGAGCCCCACACAACTATGTGACCCATTGGCAGACGTGATTGCAGGCTGGTTTGTTGTTCACATCTCCGCCAGACAGAAGAGCTTTATTTGGGAACAGTCTATCCTCACATGAATAAAAGTTTGTTCATCTCCCTCAACAGCCAAATATATGTCTCTCACCACATATAGTTTTTCAGCTGGGTTGCTATAATTATATTTATGATTGAGAATTATTTTTGGTCTAAACTAATATTACTATTTGTTTACAATCTTCTCAGTATTCTCACACACACACATATTTTTCTTAGCTAAAACATCTTCTCTTCATGTTACAGATCTGTATGCAAAGAGGAGTTTCAGGAAAAAGCAATTATCCATATTTAGAGACCTTAGATAAGTTTGCATTATTTATACCATAAAAATGCTTGCTCCCACAATTTGACTTCAAAAATTCTTTACTTAAAAAATTTACTATAATATAGTGTGGTTAAAAGTACAAACCTTCTATTCTCAACATTAATTGTGCATTTAATTAATGTTTCATGCCTTAAGTCACATTTATCAGCTTATGAAAACTCTGGCCAGTTTCAAATCTCCCAAAGGCTTCTGAAACTCGAACAAGACTATGAAATCCAATGTCAGCTTAATTTATTAGTGATCATTATTTTCTAAGAATCAGGACACAACTTGGTAATTTTGTTAATTCCCTTTAGTTCAATTCAGTTCAATAGACTGAATTGGGGTGTACTAGGCAAAGGGAATGATGCACAACATTTCCTTAAAAGAATGCACAGTATTCATTAGAGGGGTTGTACAATGTTTCTCTCAATGAGATAAGAGGAATAAAATGTAGCTTTTGAGAAATAAGAAATAGACATGAAGTTTGCTGACCCATAAGAGCTCAAGGACAGCTTAAATCTAGGTAAAAGAGAATATTTGTTGTTGTTATTATTGTTAGGTGCCATTGAGTTGGCTCCAACTCATAATGACCCAGAACAGACACTACCTTTCAAACTTGTAATGCAACAGAATGAAACACTGCCCAGTCATGCACCATCTTCACAATCCTTGCTATACCTGAGCCCATTGTTGCAACCATTGTGTCAATCCACCTCATTGACGGTCTTCCCCCTTTTCACTGACCATCCACTTTACCAAATATGATATCCTTCTCCAGGGAAAGTTCCCTTCTGAAAACATGACCAAAGAAGGTGAGATGAAGTCTGGTCATTCTCACTTCCAAGGAGCATTCCAGCTGCACTTCTTCCAGAACAGATTTGTTTGTTCTTCTGGCAGTCCATGATATTTTTGATATTCTTTGCCAACATCACAATTCAAAGGCATCAACTTTCCTTCGGTCTTCCTCGTTCATTGTCCAGCTTTCCCATGCATATGAGGCTATTGAAAATATCATGGCTTGGATTAGGCACACCTTAGGCTTCAAAGTGACATCTTTCCTTTTGAACACTTTATTTATTTATTTATATTTTGATTTGGGGTGAAAATTTTCAGAGCAAATTCACTTTCCATACAGCACTTCACATACATTTTGTCTCATGACATTGACCACAATTCACCACAATGCAATAGCTCCCCTCCCACTTCCTCCCAACAGTCACCTCTTCTCTGTGTCCACCCCTCCATGCACCCCTGCCCCCTGAGCTGTCTCCCTGTGCATAAACAGCCCTTCTTTCTCCCATGATTTTTCTCTCCAAGGAGTGTATTTGCCTCAGATAAATGTTCAACTCCTATGCCTGTCTTTTGCTTGGCTGGAAACCACAGGTATGGGTTCAATTCCAGACCTGAAGGGCAGCTAGGGGCCATAGTCTCAGTGTTTCCACTAGGCTCTATCACACCAGCAAACCTGGTCCCCCCTTTTTATTTTTCCAAATGCTTTTGAGTTTTGTTCCATATTGTTCTCCCTCTCTATTCAGGGTCTCCTACATAGATCCCCCTCTAAGTGGTTGACATTGGTAGCCGGGCACCATCTAGTTCTTCTGGTCTCATAGTCGTATAGGCTGAGGATTGCGTGGTGTACCAGTCACTAGGACTAATTCTTTCCATGAATCTTTGGTTTTCTTCATTCTTCTTTGCTCTGGATGAGGAGAGACCCATCATTGCAGCTAGATGGCTGCTTGCAAGCTTTTAATATCCCAGTCACTACTCACCAAAGTAGGATGTGGAACAATGTTTTGTGTAGTATGTTATGCCAATTGAACTTGATGTCCCTTGTGACTATGGTCCCTAGCCCACAGGTTCAACTACTTGGTCCCTCTGGGTAGCTGGCTGTGACCAAGAAGTGACTACAACCTTGTCCCTTGTCAGCTTTACTATACCTCTGGGAATTCAGATCATACATTTATAGGACCACTTGTAGTATCACTTATAGGACCACTATCTGTCAACCCTATACATGGTCCTGGGTACACTCCCCACTTCATAGACATACCTAATAGTTCAGCCTGCCCACCCATCTATCTGCCTGTATACCCATGTTTGCCTTCACTGACAACCCAGTACTTCATGTGCAAAAGGGGTCATCTTCGTTGTCTGTACTTCCAATATACCTCTCTATGTCTACTCTTGAACACTTTAAAGAGGTCTTTTCCAGCAGATTTTCCCAGTGCAATACGATGTCTGATTTCTTGACTGCTGCTTCCATTGGTATTGATTGTGGATCCAAGTAATATGAAATCTCTTACAACTTCAATCTTTTTTCCACTTACTATGATGCTGCTTTTTGGTCCAACTGTGAGGATTTTTCATTTTCTTTATGTTGAGGTGTAATCCGTACTGAAGACTGTAGTCTTTGATCTTCATCAGTAAGCACTTCAAGTCATCTTCACTTTAAGCAAGCAAATTTGTGTCATCTATATATCACAGGTTGTTAATGAACCTCCCTCCAATCCTGATGCTATGTTCTTCTTCATGTAGTCCAGTTTCTCAGATTATTTTCTCAGCATACAGATTGAACAAGCATGGTGAAAGATACAGCCCTGATGTACATCCTTCCTGATTTTAAACCATGCAGTACACTTTGTTCTATTCAAATGGCAGCCTCCTGGTCTACATACAGGTTCCTTATGAGCACTATCAAGTGTTCTGGAATTCTAATTGTTCTCAATGTTATCCATAATTCCTTATGATCCACACTGTTGAATGCTTTTGCACAGTTAATAAAACACAAGTAAACATCTTTTTGTAATTCTTTGCTTTCAGACAAGATCTGTCTAAGATCAGAAATAATATCCTTAGTTCCGCATCCTCTTCCAAATCCAGCTTGCATTTCTGGAAGTTTCCTGTTAGTATACTACTGCTGCAAATCTTTTTTTTAATTATCTTCAGCAAAATTTTATTTTGTGTGATATTAATGATATTGTTCGATAATTTCCACATTCTGTGGGATTACCTTTCTTTGGAATGGGTACAGAGATCTCTTCCAGTCAGTTGGCCAGGTAGCTGTCTTCCAATTACTTGGCATAGACGAGTAAGTGCCTCCAGCGTGGGAACCATTTGTTGAAACATCTCAGTGGGTGTTCTGTCAATTCCTGGAACCTTGTTTGTTGCCAATTCCTTCAGTGCAGCTTGGATTTCTTCCTTCAGTACCATTGATTCTTGATCATATGCCACCTCCTGAAATGGATGAACATTGACCAGTTCTTTTTTGTGCAGTGATTCTGTGTATTCCTTTCATCTTCTTTTGATGCTACCTGCATCATTTGATATTTTGCCCATAGAATCTTTCAGTATTGCAACTCAAGGCTTGAATTTTTTGTTCAATTCTTTCAGCCTGAAAAATGCCAAGTGTGTTCTTCCTTTTTGGTTTTCTAACTCCAGGTCTTTGTTCATTTCATTATAATTGACTTTGTCTTCTCAAGCTTCTCTTTGAAATCTTCTATTCAGCTCTTTTACTTTGTCATTTCTTCCCTTTGCTTCAGCTACTCTCTGTTCAAGGTCAAGCTTCAGAGTCTCTTCTGACATCCATTTTTCTAAAAATCTTTCCCTTGGGCAGAGATTTAACATTATAATGCAACATGCTAAGAGACACTATCTTTGTATCCTATACTTTGCATGTCTAACCTGTACTTATATGAAATTATATGTATAACATGATTCTGTTGTAATCCTCATCCTATTAAAAAAAAAAAAAAAAACTTGGAAACACCTACAGGCAGACAGAATCTGAGGGAATTCCATTCTCTTACTCAGCATGTACATGAACTTAATAAAGGCCATGTCCTTTGCTCTTCACCTTGATGCTCTTAACCTTATTGGCTTAAGTCACTCCTGACAATGGACCTAGTGCTTGGCAGGTATCAGGGACACAAGATGTCTTTGAACACCTAAGGTCTACTGGAGACAGGTGGAATTTAAGCCAGTAATCCAATCATTTCAATCTGATTCTTAAATGCTGTTTGTCCTTTACAATGGTTGCTATGAGAATACAGAAATGGAAGAACATTTGGAAGAAATGTCAACCAGAGTTAAGACTTGAAAAATAGAATTGATTAGCCAGGAAAGAAGATGGGGAACTACATTTTAGCAAAGGAATTTACTTCACTGTGAAAGTATGAGTTAGGGAATGGCGGGAGGTTAGGCCAGAGAAGTTTTAGATTAATCATAAAATGTTGCCCACATTCAACTAGTTTTTACCTACAAAACAACAATTTCAGTTTCATATAGGTCTACCTAATAAGTTGTGGACAGCTTTGTATCTATTCTAGGTAGAGGAACTTGAGCTTTACTTTTAGTGTGATAGAAAACTAATCAAGGGTTTTAATCAGGTCTGTGTTTTAGGTAGATTATTCTCACAGGATAATAGGATAACAGAGAAGTTTATCCCTCCTCTCATTCCAAATCATCTCTCTCATTTTGTCTTATGTGGCAGTAGTTTAGATGAGAGGTAGTGGAGGCCTAAATTAGGACTGAGGTACTAGGAATGTAGAGGAGGGAATGGGTGAGAACATGTAATCACAAAATAAAATCTGTCAAATCTGGTGACTGATTTTCAGAAGAGAAAGTCTGAGACTTCTGGTTTGTGAGATTAGATGGAAGTTGAAGCCATTAAGTCAGATAAAAAATAGAGACTTACGTTTATGACAGATTATGAGATTCCTGTGGAATATTCAAATGGAGATACTCATCCAGAGGAAATTGAACACAGAACTCTAATTCAGAGAAAATTCTGAAGTGGAAATAGTGGACATGGGATTCATCAGATCATCAGGGTGTGGTGGAGGTAGAGTGGGGAGCAGTTGGGCAAAATAACGAATGGTTGACACCACTTAGATGCATAAAATTTCCAAGGAGACTTTAAAGATAAAATGTTTTTTAAATGATTTTTAACAGAACAACCTTTAAAAAATAATCTTAACTTAGAAGTACAAAACATCAGAAAGAGTTGTTCTAGTTGAAATTGGGGTGGGAGCCATAGAACCCCACCTCTTCAGCTTTCTAAGTCCTTTTCCTTTCCTTAAGGTAGCCCCAGAAAGGATCAGTTGGAAAATTTAGACTAAGTGTAAGGAAACTACATTCCATGGGCCAAAATTCACCTATTTTGTAAATAAAATTTCATTGGAACAAAGTCATGAGCATTTGGTTTTTTATTCATTATGTTTTCTTCTTTCCTACAATAGCAGAGATGAATTGTGGCAGAGATATAGACTATGTGGACCACAAAGCCAAAAATATTTACTATCTGGCTCTTTACAAAAAGAGTTTGAAAATCCCTGATCTACACTAAACTCTTTCACAGGGTGATGGTTTCCTGTGGATACGGCCTTTCTGTCCTTGTGTTTATATTTCTGCCAGAAAATAATTGGTTGTGGCACAGCCTGCCCCACAATTGGTCTGTTTTAAGCACTTTGCAAGGATTGGTCAATCTATTATGCAAATAATGTTTTGTAAAACCTTTGCAGGGATTGGTCAGTTACTATGCAAACTAGATAACATTTGGTCTACTGAAAGGATTGTTTAGTTCATGGTCATGCTGAAGGTTGGGCACACCTTAATATTGACAAGAAACTTGCTATAGCAGAAGGAGCTCTGTTGATGCAGTGCCTAAGGCATTTGACTGCTAACTAGAAGGTTGACAGTTCAAACCCTCCAGCTGCTCTGCAGAAGAAAGATGGAGCAGTCTACTTCTAAAAAGATTTACCACATTGGAAACCCAATAGGGGTCACTATGAGTCAGAACTGACTCAATGGCAGTGGGTTTGGTTTTTTTAGTTTTGCTGTATCTGTAGTTTACCTGGCAGAGGTTTTTAGACAGACACCTGGAAAGAGAGCAAAGAAGCTGTAACATTTAAGAGAGCAAGAAACAGCACAGGACAGTGAGACACAGCAGCAAGGAGCTGCTGAGCCAGGGCATAGTCCAGTGACAGCAGTAGACCCAATCAAAGGGCACAGCAGTAGTCAGAGCTAAGAGCGGTCTTGACTGGAAGTGTCCTGATTGAAGAACTGCATTCTCTCTCTGAGATGCTCCTGTTACTCCCAAGTTTATCCTGATCCTACATTGTAGCCTGATACTTCCCTAAAAAACCACTTAACTAACTATAAGTAGAGTCTGTGAATTCTGTGAGACAGTAAAATTAATTACTGTGGTGGTTAAGGAGCTCTGGTAGCATAGTGGCTAAAGCACTTGACTGCTAACCAGAAGGCTGGCGGTTCAAACCCACCAGCCACTCCTCGGAAGGAAGGTTGGGCAATCCTACTTCCGTAGTGATACTGCCTCGGAAACCCAAGGAGGGGTCGCTATGAGTCGGGGCCGACTCGACAGCACATAACGACAACGACGAACGACTAGTGGTGGTTAAGTTTGTGTGTCAACTTGGCTGGGCCTGGTTAAGTGGCTGGGCAGCTGGAGGTAGTATTCCTCATGATGAAACCAGTAATCAACTCCATGATGGAATCTACTGTGAGCAGCTGACTAGCTGCCCCAGGGATGTGGTCTCCTTCCTGTATATAAGGAGAAACCTTGGGGAATGGTCTCTAGCTTATGGCATGCTTGAACCCTGCATCTAGCCATGCCATTGCTCAGTAGCCTAGCATGCTCTGCTGACTTTGGGACTTTCAATGGACTTGAATTAATGGCTTGCCGTGCAGTTTGGTAACATTAAGACTGTGCCATTTTATTTGTTGACCTTGGGCTTGTTAGCCTCAGCAGCCTGTAGCTGCCTGAATGAAGAGATGCCTTTAGCTTCAGTGGGCCGGGAGCAAGAGGCAGAGCTGAAGTCAAAGGTCAAGGGGCTTTCACACATCACCTAGAGCCTGGCACTTTGAACTCGGACTTCCATCCTCCTGAACTATAAGACAATAAACTCCTGCTTATTAAAGCTATCCCATTTGTGGTATATCTTCTGTCAGAGCGGCACTAAAGAAATCATTCATTTATTTTATTTTGCTTTTGAGAACTGAGGTCCAGATAATCTAAAAAATGTGCAAAAGCCATTCAGGCTAGAACTCAAGTCTTGGAACACAGACCCTGCTGTTCTTCTTTAAAGAAAGAGAATTAGCAGTAAACTTGAAAAGAGTGAACAAATGCATTGCCCACCCACAAAAAAATCTTGTAAGCACAGCAAAATAAATCTCTGAACGTCCTCTTCCTGTTGGAAAAAAAATGTAAATTTTAACTTTTTGGGGTTGCTATTATCCCTGAAATGAAGTTAAATTGCTTGTATCCCATCTATCTGAGTTGAAACATTGGATTTTTTTAATTACTAATTAATCTATTACTTATTATTCTTCCCTAATGCACAGATATTTTTATTTTAAAATATCATATAAATCACTGTGTACTCTCCTTCCAGGAGTAAGTCATTCTCCAGGGTAGAGCCAATGCAGTGGTCCCCAAAAGAGTAACATCTGCTCCAGGTGAGATTGTACCCTCATTATACCCATTCTGTACCAAGATCCAAGCCAAACAGTGGCTCTCATCCATCCCTTTATCCTGTTTCTTTCCTGCATTGCCACTTTACACAATCATCTCCTTTAATTTATTGATTTTTTTTTTGTAAGTCATTAGTTTTGTTTCACTTTGTTGTTGTGGTTGTTATGTGCCATTATGTCATCTCCAACTGAATATGGACCTTATGCACAACAGAACAAAAAACTGCCTGGTCCTATGCCAGCCTCATGATCCCTGCTTTACCTGAGCCCATCGCTGCAACCACCATGTCAATCCATCTTGTTGAGCACCTTCCCCTCTTTTGTTGACCCTCCACTTTACCAAGCACGACATCCTTCTCCAGAGAATGGTCCCTTCTGACAACATGACCAAAATAGGTGAAAGGAAGTCTTCCCATCCTCACTTTCAAGGAACATTCGGCTGCACTTCTTCCAGCACAGATTTGTTACTTCTTTTAGCAGTCCACGGTAATTTCAGCATCCTTCACCAACATCACAACTCAAAAACATCAACTCTTCTTCAATCTTCATTTTTCATTGTCCAGCTCTCACATGCATATGAGGTGATTGAAAATACCATGGCTTGGGTTAGGCACATCTTAGTTTTCACAGAGACATCTTCACTCCTCAGCACTTGAAAGGTCGTTTGCAACAGATTTCCCCAATGCAATACGTCTTTTGATCTCTGGACTGCTGCTTCCAATGGCGTTGATTGTAGAACCAAGTAATACGAAGTTTTTGATAAGGTCAAATCTTTTCTCCATTTATCATGATGCTGCTTATTGGTCCAGCTGTGAGGATTTTTGTTTTCTTTATATTGAGGTGTAATCCATACCGCAGACTATAGTCTTTAATCTTCATCAGTAAGTGCTCCATGTCATCCTCAATTTCAGCAAGCAAAGTTGTGCCATCTACATATCTCAGGTTGTTAATGAGCCTTCCTCCAATCCTGATGCCATGTTGTTCTTCATATACTCCAGCTTCTCTATTTGTTCAGCATACAGATTGAATAAGTATGGTGAAGGGATACAACCTAGAAGCAATCCCTTCCTGATTTTAAACCATTCAGTATCCCTTGTTCTGTTCGAAAGACAGCCTCTTGGTCTATGCACAGGTTCCTCATGAGTAAAATCAAGTGTTCTTGAATTCTCATTTGTATTGTCACTTTGTTAGTTGATTTCAAATATGATAAAGAAAATCACATGGAAGTTTAAATTCAGATCTTCAGCAGGCAGCATGTTAAGACTGGGGCTAGAAGTGGGAGAGCCGTGCAGAGTGTAGAACCTTCTGCCCAGAATGCTAACAAAATCTATGTGAGGATCAAGAGGCCAGTAAGAAAGCACAGGGACATCCTATTTCAACAGATGCAGGAATGCAGGGCATTGCCTTTGTGTCCTCTCCCTCCATTCAGGCCAACAGTTTCACATTTGGACAAAGAGAAGAAACACAGACATGAGTCAGTGGTGTCATTAGAGGGTCGCAAAGAGTGCATACCACACGAAGTTACATCGTCCAAAAGGGCGACACCAAAGTGACTGTCTATGAAATTTTTGTGCAGTGTTTCAGTAGAAATTTATTATTTTTTAAATAAAAATATCCCTTTAGTTTTCAAGGATTGTGTGGGAAAGAGGACACAGGAGGTGATAGAGAGGAGGAGGACTTCCCTAGTTGATTTTTAATTTTCTCCTTGATTAATTGAGGTGAATCATCTACCAGAGTTCTAAGGGGTGAGGAATTAAACTGCTTGAAAGTGAAATTAAAATTCCCTGAAATAACTGATGACAAAATTAAAAATTAGAGCATTTAAAAAGGAAAATGAACAGAACTACTATGAAAAGTCCCAAATGAGATCTTTGATATTATATCATTTTAAAGTATTCATAATTGCCTTTATGTTTGACTATTTTAATTAAAAAAAATGTGTGTTATAAAAATATATATATCCCTTTACTTAGTTATAACAAAAACATTTCTCAAAAGCCAGTTTATAGCTATCAATATGCCTACAAGGCTAAAACTCTACTTTAATTTACCTTTTGAACCTTTTGATGTGCTGAGGTCAGAGCTATCATTATTACCCAATTACAATGCTACAGATCGCATGGCTTCATTACAGGCATGTGCTATTGTTTTCTTTGCTGCCAGTGTCTTTAGTTTATTTTTATAGTCACTGATTTTGTCACATTTTCTGGTGTTTTAGCTACAACATCGTCGTAATTACTTTTTGTGAACCTACAGTAATAGCTTTCTTTGAGAATAAAATAGAAATTAAAGGAAAAGAAGGAGAAAAAAAACCTCTTCTGTTCAGCTACTAATAATGTTGTAACTAAAAACATAATTCAATGTGGAAATATTTTACAAAACAATTTTGTTGTCAGTATTCATATAACTTAAGAAGTATCACAAAAACAATTTAAAACTATATTTATTGGACTTCCAGTAAGATGGAGGAATAGGCAGACAAGTGACACAGACCCTCTTCAACAAAGAAAAGAAAAAACAATTGACAGAGATACAGAAGATAATCCTGGAGCCCTGAGCTTTTAAAGGAACTATACAAAAGTGGATTGAGAGCTCTGATAGCATAGTGCCTAAGGCACCTGACTGCTAACCAGAAGGTTGGCGGTTCAAACCCACAAGCCACTCCTCGGAAGGAAGACTGGGCAATCTACTTCCGTAGTGATATCCCCTCAGAAACCCAAGGAGGGGTCACTATGAGTTAGGTCTGACTCGAAGGCACATAACAACAACATACAAAAGTGGATTAGGCACCAACTAGTGGGAAAACCTGAATGTAAACAGTGAGTACAGAGATGGTTGGAGCTATTGTCAGGTAGTCTGATGGGACCAACAGCCTGAATATTTATTTTTGTGAACCTATAGCAATAGCTTTCTTTGAGAATAAAATAGAAATTTAAGGAAAAAAAAAAGAGAAAAAAAAAAACTCTTCTGTTCAGTTACTAATAATGTTGTAACTAATAACATAATTCAATGTGGAAAGATTGGACCAGCACAAATATTTAGCAAATATTAAAACAATAGCAATGAAGAAGTGATAATGGGATTCATAAACAAAACGAGCTCAGCATAGAAAATTATATGGAACAAAGAAATAGACACCACGAAAAAGCACATAACAAAAATGACAGCAAGAAACTCATACTTGCCAATGATTACTTATCTGGCAAGGGACTTATCTCTAAGATTTATAGAAAACCCTAATGCCTCAACAGCAAAGGAATTAACAGCCCAATTGAAAAATGGGCAAAGACATGAATAGACACTTCACCAAGGAGGATATTCAGGTGGCCAGCTAATACATGAAGAGATGTTCACAATCATTGACCATCAGAGAGATGCAAATCAAAACAGCAATGAGATACCGTCTCACCCCAGCACTGATGGCAAGGTTCAATAAGACAGAAAATAACAAATGCTGATGGGGATGTAGAGAGACTGGGACTCTCATACAGTGCTGGTGGGACTGTGAAGTGATCCATCCACTGTGGAAAGCAATATGGCGATTCCTTAGAAAGCTGGAATTGGAGATACCATTTGACCCAGCAATCCCATTGCTAGGTATATATCCTAGACAGGTGAGAGCCAGCACAGGAACAGATATATCCACGCTCATGTTCATCGCAGCACTATTTACAATAGCAAAAAGATGGAAACAACCTATGTGCCCATCAGCAGAAGAGTGGATGACCAAACTATGATACATAGACATAATGGAATGCTATGCAGCACTAAAGAATAATATAGAGTCTGAAAAACACTGCATAATATGGATGAACTTGGAGGACGTTATGCTGAGTGAAATAAGTCAGTCACAGAGGGACAAATATAGTATTAGTTCGTTGTTGTAGAGGGTCAAGGAAAGTTTTATATATATGGAAGGAGACTTTCTTTTTTGGTTGCCAGATGTGGGAGGGGAGGGGAAGGATCACAGCAAAAAGAAAAAAATGCATTGACCCATGTCACTTTAGTTTTGTGTATTTCACTGTACATAAATTATATTTCAATAAACTGTACTAGAAATTTTTTAAAAACTATATTTATTACATATTATTCTATGATTGGGAGCTCTGGTAGCGTAGTGCCTAAGGCACTTGACTGCTAACCAGAAGGCTGGAGGTTCAAACCCACCAGCCACTCCTCGGAAGGAAGATGGGGCAATCTACTTCCGTAGTGATACTGCCTCAGAAACCCAAGGAAGGGTCGCTATGAGTTGGGTCCGACTCAACGGCACATAACAACAACAACAACAATTCTATGATTAAAATTGATAATAAACATTACTAAGGATTCTATGTGGTCTGGTAAAGGAGGAGGTCCATGGGGGGATGAGACCATGAATGACACCATGAGCACTGGGCGGCACCAACCTAGTGATGCCACTGGCAAGACACAAATGCTATAAAGTTCTAAATGTAGTTCAGGCAGGCACCAACTGGGAAATGAAAATTTTCCATGGCTCAACAAAAGGATTTTAATGTGTCTAGGAAGAGATTCGGAGCTGAAGAAACACGAGTTTGATCCTAGTTTATCCGCTGACAAAATGATATTTAAAAATAGACTCCATATTCTTCAATCAATATCCTGTATTTCTAGAGCAATAAACTGAATATTGAAACATGACTAATAAACATTTATTATTTAAGGATGACAAGGCAAAAATCTCACAAATGAAAAGGAAAGAATTACTTTTTTTATAAAGATAAGAGATTTCTGGTAAGATGTTTTAAAGTGCCGGGGTAAAATTCCTACTGTATTTAAGTTAGACACTTTTATAGATCGCATGAAGTGGGGAAGAGAAGTGTGAAGGAGAAAAATAGAATAAATGTATAAGAGGAGGCACTTTACTATTTTTTTATAAAAGTGTCATCTCACCTAACACACTTACACCTATCTCTCCTCTTTTTGTAAATCATTAGTTTCATTTCATATTGTACATCATGTCGATTTAAAGTATGATTATATATATGAAAGCTTAAACTAAGATCTTGATACTGTTTAATATCATTTATTTATTTATCATCACTTATATAGTTGTTTACTATGTGCCAGGAACTGTTCTAAGAGGCTTATGGATGAACTCCTTGCCTTGAATAGTTATGGAGTATATCTGAGAAATAACTGAATATCAATGAAGTATAATATTGAGACAGAAAAAAAAAGCAAAATATGTATTTACAACTGGTACTCTTACTCTATCTTACTTTTATAGAGCCACTCCTCTCCTGAGCATTTGTGCTGCTTTACTTACAGTATTTCTGTGAGAAAAAGAATCCAATACCTAATGGCTAGGCACTTCTCTTTTTGTTGTTGTTAATATTTTATAGTAATTTGGGTACAATTTTACAAAGCAGATTCATTTTACACTTAACAATTCATACACATTTTGTTTCATGGCACTGATTACAATCCCCACAGTGGAAATAGCTCTCTTCCCATCTTGTCCCCTTGTGCTCTGGTTACCTAGCACCGCTCTGACAAGAATATACCACAAATAGGATGACTTGAACAAACAGGAGTTTACTCTTACAGTTCAGGAGGCTAGAAGTCCAAGTTCAAAGTGCCAGGCTCTAGGGGCTGTGTGAAAGCCCCTCGACCTTGGACTTGAGCTCTGCATCTTGTTCCTGGCCCACTGAAGCTAGAGGCATCTCTTCACTCAGGCAGCTACTGGCTGTAAAGGCTAACAAGCCCAAGGTCAACAAATAAAATGGTACAGTCCCAGTGTTACCAAACCACATGGCAGGCCATTATCTTAAGTCCATTGTAAGTCCCAAGGTTGGCAGAGCATGGCAGGCTTCTTAACAACAACACGGCTACATGCAGGGTTCAAGCATGCCATAAACTAAAGACCATTCCCCAAGGTTTCTCCTTATATATAGGAAGCAGACCACCTCTCTAGGGCAGCTACTCAGCTGCTCACAGTAAATTCCACCATGGAGTTGATTACCAGTTTTATCATGGGGAATACTACATCCAGATGCCCAGCCACTCAACCAGGCTCAGCCAAGTTGACACATATACTTAACTACCACACCGTGGTTACCTCTTCCCCATGCCCTTCTTAACTATGCATTTCTGTCTATTTTCCCCCTATGCAAATGCTACCCTTCTGATTTCTCATGGTGGACTGTTCTAAGGAGTATATCTTCCTGGTGTAGTTGTTCAGCTTCTAGACCTGTCTATTATTTGCCTAAGAGGCAACCCACAGGAGTAAGTCCAATTCCTAGCCGGAATGGTAATCCAGGGCCATATTCTCAGAGGTTTCACCAGTCTCTGTCAGACCAGTAATTCTGGTCTTTTTTGGATTTGAATTTTGTTTCGCATTTTTTCTCCCACTCTACCTAGGATCTCCAATTTTGATCCCTTTCCAAGTGGTTGACATTCGTATCTAGGCACCATCTAGTTCTTCTGGTCTCAGAATCATAGGGGTTGAGGTTCCCATGGTCCATTTGTCCCTTTTACTAATTGTTTCCATATCTCTTTGATGTTCTTTACCCTTCTTTGCTCTGAATGAGGAAAGACCAATAGTTGCACCTTAGCTTTTAAGCTTAGCTCGTAAGCTTTTCAAACCCCAGTCATTACTCACAAAGGTAGGATGTAGAACAATGTTTCTCTGTGGTATGTTGTGCCAATTGAGCTTGATGTCCCTATGATCATGTTCCCAAGCCTGCAGGCCCAGCAACTCACTCCCTCAATGTGTTTGGTTGTGGCTAAGAAGTTATCTCAGCTCTGTAATGTACATGGATATTTTTTACAGCACATACAAATACACATGTAGGAATATAACCTGCCAAATTTATGTATGGTCATGGATATATTCCTGTTTACCTTCCCATACCTGATCTTCTTGTTGGCTTGGCACTTCTTAATCTTACCAAGAGGATGTTTATATTAATGATTGATATTCCTCACTGCCAGGATTGAAAAGGTAAAACTTGCTTACATTTATATCATGCTTTTTAAATTCTTTTATGTGCATCATCTAACATTTCTATTAAAATAGGATTTAGATCATGCAAATTATATGCCAAAATTTATTTAATTATAATATTTGTAAATTTCCCCATTACCAAAACTTTTCCTAGGCATACTCACTCACTCTCATCAAGTTGATTCCAGCTCAAAGCAACCCCCATTGGGTTTCCAAAGCTGTGAATCTTTACGGAAGCAGACTGTATCATCTTTCCTTTGTGGAGCAGCTAGTGGATTCAAATCACAAACCTTTTGGTTACCAGTCTTAAGCACTACACCACCAGAGCCATATCCTATAACAATCAATTACCAGTTTACCATTTGTCATAGAACTGATTCCAACTTATACATAGCAACCCTATGTATATCAGACTAGAACTATGTCCCTGTGGGTTTGCAGTAACTGACTTTTTAAAGTAGATTGCCAGACCTTTCTTCCAAGACATCTCTGGGTGGACTCGAACTTCAACTTCTTGGTTAGAAGCCAAAGATATTTTTCACTACCCAGAATTCCTATTACCACAGTATCCTCAAATTTTTCATTATTTCCCTATCATCTCTTAAAATCTCTTTTCAACAGTATGTCCTATTCTTCCACTTGTTTCTTCTTCTATAACTTTTACACATCTATTACATCTATATTTTCACTAAATTCATCCCCACAATTGTGATTCTGTGCTTTTATTCTCCCTTCATTTTGGTCAAATTCTCAACAGCTTTTACCCAAAGCATTCAGAGAACAAGTATTGTTGTTTTTCCTCCAACCTGTCTCCATCTTTTGTTCAAAAGTTTGCTCTCAGCTCTGAATGCTTCATTGACTAGCAGTTAACAGCTATCAGTTGGCTACGTGAACTTTCCATATACTACTGTTATCTGAGCATACTTATTCCCTGAAGTAATGCCTCATCCTCAAGTCCATTCATTTCCATAGTGCTCCTTTATTTCTTTTGATTATATAAAACAGGTGTGTGAATGTCTTTTAATTCATTCATTTGACAAATTCTATGTTTGTTGAGCTTCCACATGTGTCAAACACAGCTGTGCTTGGCTCCACATATTCAACAATGAAAAAACAACCATCATCCCAGTCTCGTGGAGCAATAAGAAAGTAAGCACATACGGTTTTAATTTTGTTAAATGCAGTGAAAGAAAGAAACAAGGACTGGTGAGGGAGGGTAAAAGGGAGGATTCACTTAAAATGACCAAGAAAGGCTTCTCTTGTAGCTGTAACCCTAAAGATACTTTCTGTTACATTTCCCTGCTTTTCTCTTGGGGACTTGTGATGGTTAATTTTATATATCAGCTTGCTAAACTATGATTCCCAGTGGTTTGGCCAAATGCTAGACTAGTTACTATGCTAGAGTGTAATGTTATGTCATGTCATGTAATTACCTTCTATAATGTAATCAATGGGAGCTCTGATAGCATAGTGGCTAAAGTGCTTGACTGCTAACCAGAAGGCTGGCGGTTCAAACCCACCAGCCACTCCTCAGAAGGAAGGTTAGGCAATCCTACTTCCGTAGTGATACTGCCTCGGAAACCCAAGGAGGGGTCGCTATGAGTCGGGCCGACTCGACGGCAAACAACAACAACAACAATGTGATCAATCAGTTGAAAAGGGAGTTCCCTTGGAGTGTGATTTGCCTTTAGATTATAAATAGATATTTTGATATAACTTTCTGTTCCTTTTGACTCTGCATTCTTCCTGTACCTTTACCTACAGATTTTGGAAAATAAACCCACAGAAAGAAATCTCTAGCCTGCTGCCTGACCTAAAGCTTTTGGACTTTTCAGTTCCCAAAATTGTGTGAGCCAATCCCCTGAAGTAATTACATAGACATAGATGTAGATATAGATAGATATAGTTATCACTGGTTCTGTTTCTTTAGAGAACCCTAAGACAAGACTTCTCTTTTTACCCTGCACCCACATTCCAGTGTCCTCTGATAGAGGTGCCTTTCTCTGTTAGCAAAACTCCTCTTCTTTTATAGAACTGGAATCCTGATGGAATATGGATAGAGATTGCCTTGAAGGTCCAGATTGCTTTGAGTAGCACTGACATTTTCACAATGTTCAGTCTTCCAATCCATGCACATGGTATGTTCCTCCATTTATGTAGATCTCTGGTAGATTCTTGAAGTGCTATTTTGTAGTATTCTTTGTATAGGTCTTTTGTGTCCTAGTAAGCTTTCTCAAGTATTTTGTCTTTTTGGTAGCTATTGTAAATTGTATTGATTTCCTTTTCAGAGATCTCTTTTCTGGTGTAGAGGAATCCAATTGATTTGTGTATGTTGATCTTGTATCCTGCCACTGTGCTAAATCTTTCAGTAAGTTCCCATAGTTTTCTTGCTGAGTCTCTTGAGTTTTCTACATATAAGATCATATCATCTGCAAATAGGGCTAGTCTTACTTCTTCCTTACCAATTTGTTTGCACTTTATTTCCCTTTCTCGCCTTATTGCCCTGGCTAAGACTTCCAATACAATGTTGAATAGAAGTGGTGAATGGTGAATAGAGTGTTGAATAGAAGTTGAACAGAAAGCATCCTTCTCTGGTTCCCATTAGCAAGGGGAAGGCTTTCAGTTATTCTCCAGTGAGAATAATGTTGGCTGTTGGTTTTGCATGTTGTTGTTATGTGCCATCGAATCGGACCTGACTCATAGTGACCTCTCTTTGGGTTTCTGAGGCAGTATCACTACAGAAGTAGATTGCCCAACCTTCCTTCCGAGGAGTGGCTGATGGGTTTGAACTGTCAGCCTTCTGGTTAGCAGCCAAGTGCCTTACGCACTACACTACCAGAGCTCCTGTTGGTTTTGCATATAAGCCCTTTATTGTGTTGAGGAATATCCCTTCTATTCTTTTTCTTAGAGATTTTAACAGGAATGGGTGTTGGATTTTATCAAATGCCTTTTCTGCATCGATTGACATGATCATGTGTTTCTTTTCCTTTATTTTACTTATGTGATGGATTATGTTGATTGTTTTCCTAATGTTGAGCCATCCTTGCATACATGTTGTGAATCCCAGTTGGTCATTGTGGTAGTTAAATTTGTATATCAACTTGGCTGGGCCTGATTGAGTGTGTGTGGGTGGGCAGGTGGTGGTAGTTATTCCCCATGATGAGACTGGCAATCAACTGCATGGTGGGATCTACCACAATCAGCTGAGTAGCTGCCTTTGGGATGTGATCTGCTTCCTGTATATAAAGAGAAGTCTTGAGGATAGTCTCTAGCTTATGGCATGCTTGGACCCTGCATGTAGCCATGTCATTGTTCAGCAGCCTGCCATGCTCTGCCAACCTTGGGACTTAGAATACACTTGAATTAATGGCCTGCTGTGTGGTTTGGTAATATCAGGACTGTGCCTTTTCACTTGTCAACCTTGGGCTTATTAGCCTCAATAGCCAGGATCTGTCTGAGTGAAGAAAAGTCTCTAGCTTCAGTAGGCTGGGAGCTGGAGGCAGAGCTGAAGCCCAAGGCTGAGGGGCATTCACCCAGCCCCTAGAGCATGGCACTTTGAACTTGGACTTAAAGCCTCCAAATTGTGAGAATAAACTCCTGTTTGTTTAAGCCATCCCATTTGTGGTAGATTCTTGTCAGAGCGGTACCAGGTAACCAGAACAGTCATGATGTATCATTTTTCTGATATGTTGTTGGGGTCTATTGGCAGGGATTTTGTTGAAGAGTTTCAAGTCTCTATTCATGAAGGATATTGCTCTGTAGTTTTCCTTTTTAGTGGTGTGTTTGCCTGTTTTTTGTATCAGGGTTATGAATTTGGGAGCATTCAATCCTTTTCTATGTTCTGAAATAGTCTGAGTAGGATTGCTGTCAACTCTTCACTAAATGTTTGGTAGAATTCTCTAGCGAAACATCTGGGCCAGGAATTTTTTGGTTGGTAGTTTTGTTTTTGTTTTTGTTTTTTATGAGTTGTTCAATTTCTTCTTTTGTTGTGGGTCTGTTCAAATTTTCTACCTCAGTCTGTGTTAGTTTAGGTAAGTAGTGTGTTTCTAGAAATTTGCCTATTTCTTCTAGGTTTCCAAATTTGTTGGAGTACAGTTCTTCATACCAAATCAAACAAAACCAAACTCACTGCCATCAAGTTGATTCTGACTCATAGAAACCTCCTTTGGGTGTCCAAGGTGATAAATCTTTACAGATGTAGATTGTCCAGTCTTCCTTCTGTGGATTATCTGGTGATTTGAACTGCCAACCTTCTGGTTAGCAGTCAAATGCCTTAGGCACTATGCCATCAGAGCTCCTTTCAGTTCTCCATATTATCCTGGTATTATTATTATTTTTTATTTTGGTTAGTTCTCTGGTTCTGTTTCATTTCTTATTCATGTTATTTGCATCTTCTCCTTCTTTTCCTTTGTTAAGTTTGCCAGTGGTTTGTAGATTTTATTAATCTTTTCAAAGAACCAGTGTCTAGTCTTGTTGATTTTTTTATATCGTCCTTCTATTTTCTGTTTCATTTATTTCTGCTTGAATCTTTATTACTTCTGTTATTCTGGTGACTGTAGGCTTTGTTCAGTGCTTTTTTTCTACTTGCTGGAGATGTTGGTTTAAAGTGTTGATTTTGGCTCTTTCTTTTTTTCAATGTGTGCATCTATTGCTACAAATTGTCCTCTGATCACAGCTTTTGCTGTGTACCAAAGATTTTGGTATGTTGTGTTTACATTCTTGGTTGATTCAAGGAATTTTTTAATTTATTTTTTTTTTAATTTCTTCTATTACCCAGTAGTTTTTAAGGACAGAGTTTATCAGTTTCCATGTGTTTGCTCTTTTTTCCATTGATCTTCTTATTCTTGATTTCTAATATAACCTTGTTATCTGAAAAGATGCTTTCCAGTATTTCAATGTTTTAAAATTTATTGAGGCTCAATGTTTTAAAATTTATTGAGGCTTGCTTTGTGGTCTACCATATGGTATATCCTGAAAGATGTTCCATGGATGCTGGAAAAGAATGTATATTGTGCTGTTTTGGGGTGAAGTGCTCTGTAGCTGTCTATAAAGTCAAGTTGGTTGATTGAATTATTTAGTTCTTCTGCATCTTTGATGAGTTTCTTTCCAGTTGTTCTATCTTTCATTGAAATTGATTCATTAAAGTCTCCTACTATTACTGTGGAGTCATCTATTTGTCTTTTCAATACTGTTAAAATCTTATTATGTATTTTTGGGCTCTTTCATTGAGTGCATAGATATTTATTATGGTTATGTCCCCTTGTTCAACTGATCCTTTAATTATTATATGATGTCCTTCCTTGTGTCTTATGGTCATTTTTGTCTTAAAGTCTATTTTATCAGAAATTAATTTTGCTTTTCCTGTTCTTTTTTGATTCCCATTTGCTTGATGTATATTTTTTCCAATCTTTGGTTTTCAATCTGTTTTTGTCTTTATGTCTAAGATGAGTCTCTTATAGACAGCATATTGATGGGTCAAGTTTTCTTATGCAGTCTGCCACTCTCCATCTCTTGAGTGGACATTTAATCCATTTACAGTCAGTGTAATTATCAGCAAGTTTTTCTATGAATTTATTGCTGTCATTTTGTTATGTATTTTTTGTGGTGTTGCTGATTTCTTTGTTCCATATAAATTTCTGTGATAAGCTCATTTTGCCTATGAATTTTGTTATCACTTCCTTCATTGCTATTGTTTTAGTATTTGCTAAATATTTTTGCCTCTCTTCTTTTTTAATTTTGATGCAAAGGTTTATTAATTTTCTTTGAGGTTACCCAGTGATCTATTATTTTCCTCCCAAGTTTGGAACAGTCTATTCTCTTTCAATTGTCTTGACTTCCTCACCATTTGGAAGTTCTATGCCTACATTATTTATTCCCTCTTTTTGATTTGTAGTTGTCCTAATTTATGAATTGATGTCTCTGGTTTCCTATTACAGTCTTGTAAGTTTATTTTACTTTGGATTCTTCTATAACTGGGTTGGTTTCTGGCTTATGTTATCATGTATGTTAATCATCTTTTGTTGCCTGCTGTTATTGGTTCTCTGTCCAAAGGACTTCTTTTAGCATCTCTTATAAGGTTAGTCTGGTTTTAACAAATGCCCTTAGTTTCTGTTTATCTGAAAATGTCCTAATTTCAACATCACATTTGAAGGATATTTTGCTGGATGAATAATTCTTGATTGGCAATTTTTTTCTTTCAGGGTTTCATATATGTCATTCCATTCCCCTCTGCCTGCATGGTCTCTACTGAGAAATCAGAGCTTAGTCTTATTGGTTGCTCTTTGTAGGTAACTTTTTGTTTTTCCCATGCTGGTTTCAGAATTTTTTCCTTGTCTTTGGTTTTGGTGAGTTTGATTATGATATGCCTTAACCCACTAAACCCACTGCTGTCAAGTCAGATCCAATCCATAGCGTCCCCTCCTTGAGTTTCCAAGGCAGTATCACTATGGAAGTATATTGCCCAACCTTCCTTCTGAGGAGTGGCTGGTGGGTTTGAACCACCAGCCTTCTGGTTAGCAGTCACATGCCTTGGTGATTTTCTTTTGTGTCTATCCTGTTTGGGCTTCATTGAACTTCTTGAATAGATATCTTCTTGTCTTTCATCATATTAGGGAAGTTCTCTTCCAACAAGTCTTTGATAATTTTCTCTGTGGTTTTATTTGTCTCTTCCTGTACTGGCATTCTGAGTGCATGTAAGCCATTCCTATTGATGGTGTCCCACATGAATCTTAGGCTTTCTTCATTTTGCTTTGACCTTTTTTTAAAATTGATCCCTTAAAGCTGTAGTGAGGGTTTTGTCTTCAATCTCACTAATTATTTCTTCCATTGATTCAATTCTACTTCTTTGCCCATTCAATATGTTATCTATTTCTCAAATCTTACTATTAATCTACTGTATTTCTGTTGTTTGTTTTTGCATCATTTCTAATTTTTCATTTATTTTTTCTGTTTATTCTTGTATTGTTTTCCTAAATTATTCTAGAGCTTTCTCTGTGCTTTCCTTAATTTTGTCAGTGTTTTCCTTGGTCTGATCTGTCTGTCTCTCTATCCATTGAAGGCACCTAAATATAATTGTTTTGAATTATTTACCAGGAATTTCCAATGCCACCCCTTCCTCTGGGTCTATATCCTGGTCCCTTGCTTATACTACTTTATTTTGCTTCTTTGTGTGAACTGGTATGGTCAGCTGTTTCTTAGACATTGTGATGTCATTGCATTTCTATTTTCACTGTATTTGTTAGTTTAGCAGCCCTTAGGCAGTCATCACCAGTCTCCTGCTGGGTATCATAGAGGATGAGAATGTGTGCATAGATCTCTATAAGCTATTCATGAAGAGTAGTTGAGGGTGAGTTGGGCTGGTATTGACCACCATCTATTGTTGATCAGTTGGTGCAGAAGCAAGTGGTGGCCCTCACCCATTGGATAGGGCTGCAGGAGGTGTGGGTGTGTTTGGATCATGTGGGCACAGTTGCTATCTCCCACCTGGTTAGACAAAAGAGAGAGAGAGAGAGAGAGAGAGAGAAACATAAACAAACAGCAACAATCACCAAAAAAAAGAGGGGGGGGTGGATAAATGAAACTTTTAAAAAAAGGAAAGAAAAAACCCACAATGTCTGGAGAGGAGAGAATAACAGAAAAGAGCAACAGAAAAAGAATAATAAAAGAAAAATGAGAAAAGAAAAACAAGGGATAGGAAAACCCAAAAGAGGGGGAAAAGGAAAGAAATAAAAAAGAAGAAAAACAGGAAATGGGGGGAAAATAAAATAAAAGCAATAACCAGAGAAGGGGAAAAAAGGGGGGAGGGAGAAGAAGAATTATAAAAAAAAAAAACCTGGAGGTTGTGGGGCAAGGCAGGGCATCTGATCTTGGTACTAGTTCCTACCTGCCCAAAAAGGAACTGGGGCCAGGGCACTTGATCTCAGACAAGTTCCTGTTGACCCAGAAGACTGTGGGGGCAAGGTGTCTGTACCTGGAAAAAGTTCTCGGTGATGCAAATTATGGTGGGAGCAAGGCACTTAGTTTCAAAAGGAATTCCTGTCTGCTCAAAATGTGGTTGGAGACAGGGTGCTTTGTCTCAGAAAAAGATACTGCTGAACCCAAAAGTAGCTGGGCACAGGGTCCCTACTCCCAGAAAAACTTCCTACCATTCCCAAAATGCTCCTGGGAATGGGGGAGCTGCTCTTGGAGCTAGTTCCTGTCTACTAAGAAGGCAATTGGGGGCAGGGCATTTAATTTCAGACTACTTCTTGCTGATGCAGTGTCTGTGGACAAGGCTCTTGGACCCAGAAAAAGTTTCTGCCAGTCCAAAAGGTGAGTGGTAACAAAGCATCTGGTTCCAGAGGGAGTTCCAGCCAGCTCAAAAAGCAAATGTGAGCTGGGCTTATAGATCTAAACAAAATTCCTGCTTTCTCAAATGGTGACTGAGAGCAAATCCTTTGATTTCTTGACTGATTCTTCCATGGGCATTGATTGTGGACCAAGTAAAATGAAATACTTGGCACCTGCAATCTTTTCTCCATTTAAAATGCTTATTGGTCTAGTTGTGAAGACTTTGTTTTCTTTATGTTGAGATGTAATCTATACTGAAGGCTACAGTCTCTGATCTTCATAAATAAGTAGTTCAAGTCTTCACTATCAGCAAGCAAGGTTGTGCCATCTGTACACTGCAGGTTGTTAATGAGTCTTCCTCCATATAGTCCTGTTCTTCTTCACATAATCCAATTTCTTGGATTATTTGCTCAGCATACAGATTAAATAAGTATGGTAAAAAGACACAACCTTAAGACACACCTTTCCTGATTTTAAACCATGTAATATTCCCTTGTTCTATTCAAATGACTGCCTCTTGGTCTATGTACATATTCCCTAGGAGCACAATTAAGTATACTGGAATTCCCATACTTCACAATGTTATCCATAACTTGTTATTATCTACACAGTCAAATGCTTTTGCATAGTCAATAAAACATGACACAAAAACACAACCACTGGAGCTCTGGCAAGACGGCGGACTAGGCAGAAAGACTGCACAGACCCTCTTCAACAAAGAAAAGGGAAACCAATTAACACAGACACAGAAGATAATCCTGGAACCCATGAGCCTTGAAGGGAAGGATATAGAAGTGGACTAAACCCCAACTAGCAGAAGAATTTGCGTGAAAATACCATAAAAGGAGACAGAC
>NW_006921816.1:1762819-1763299 GCF_000298275.1 Orycteropus afer afer
CTAGAATTTATAGAAAACTCCAACACCTCAATAACAAAAAGACAAAAAATCCAATTAAAAAATGGGCAGAAGACATGAATAGACACTTCACCAAGGAGGATATTCAAGTGGCCAACAAACATATGAAGAAATGCTCACAATCATTAGCTATTAAAGAGATGCAAATCAAAATAACAATGAGATACCATCTTGCTCCAGCACTAGTAGAAAAGTTCAAGGAGACAGAAAATAACAAATGCTTGCAAGGTTGTGCAGAGATTGGGACTCTCATACACTGCTGGTGGGACTGTAAAATGGTACAAGCATTGTGGAAAGCAGTGTGGCGATTCCTTCAAAAGTTGAAATTAGAAATACTACTTGACCCAGCCATTCCATTACTAGGTATATACCCTAATGAAGTGAGAGCCATGACGAGAACAAATATATGCACACCCATGTTCATCGCAGCACTATTTACAATAGCCAAAAGATGGAAACAAC
>NW_006921816.1:1765618-1772043 GCF_000298275.1 Orycteropus afer afer
ACAAAGTATATGTGAACTGCTGTATGGAAAGGGATTTTGCTCTGTAAACCTTCACCCAAATAATAATTAAAAAAAAAAAAAGAACTGCCATGGAGTTGGATCTGACTCATAGTGACCCCTTCTTAGGTTTCTGAGGCAGTATCACTATGGAAATATATTGCCCAACCATCCTTCTGAGGATGGCTCGTGGATTTGAACCACCAGGCTTCTGGTTAGCAGTCAAGTGCCTTAGGTACTAAGCATAGGTAAACATCTTTCTGGTGCTCCTTGCTTTCACACAAGATCCATCTGACATCAACAATGATATCCTGCATTCTGCTTCTTCAATGCATACCACTCATCTGCCAGTTTATCGTAGCGCAGTGGCTTGTGTGTTGCTGTGATGCTAGAAGCTATGCCACTGGTATTTCAAATACCTTCAGGGTCAACCATGGTGGACAGGTTTCAGCAAAGCTTCAATACTAAGATAGACTAGGAATAGGAAGCAGGATGTGACCAGGTCCACTTCTCATAATATTGGCCACTGAAAACTTTATAAAAAGTGGGGAAACTTTGTCTTATATAGTGCTGAAAGATGAGCCCCTCAGGTTGGAAGACACTCAAAACAAGACTAGGGAATGGCTATGCCTTCAAAGTAGAGTTGATCTTAATGACATGGATGGAGTAAAGCTTTCTGGACATTCGTTTGCTGATGTGGCAAGACTCAAAATTAGAAGAAACAGCTGCAAACATACTTGAATAATTGGAGCATGTAATGTACAAAGTATGAATCTAGAAAAATTGGAAGTTATAAAAAATATATCTATATTCATTATATATTGCTGAATAACAAATTACCACAAACTTAGTATCTTAGGCAACACACAGTTAATATCTCTCTGTTTCTGTGGGTCAGAATTCACTGGGTCCTCTGATCAGGCTACAAATAAAGAATCAACGTGGTTGCATTGTCATCTGTACGTTTGAGTGGGGATGAATCGGTTTCCAAGCTTCCTCCAATTGTTGGCAAAATTCATTTCCTTGTAGTTGCAGTACTGAAGACCCCAGCTTCTTATTAGCTGTCAACTGGAGGTCACTTTCAGGTGCTAGAGTCCACTATTAGTCCCTTGCCACATGGGCCACTCCAACACGGACACTTCATTAAACCTTCAATGAGAGTCTGTAGGAGTCCCTGAGTAATGCAAATGGTTAATGCACTTAGCACTAATGAAAAGGTTGCACCTCAGAAAAGAGACCTGGTTAATTTCCTTCAAAAAAAAAAAAAATAGCTATTGAAAATCCTATGGAACACAGTTGTATTCTGACTTCCCTTTGCCACATTCTATTGTTTCAAAGTAAGTCACAGGTTTCATTTGTAGTCAAAGGGTGAGTACAATATACAGGGCATAACACCATGGGTGGAGATCATGGAGATCATTGGAGAATTCTGTTTATCACAGTATCCCTCATGGGGCTCTTATAAATAGGTATAGTAGATGAAATTGTACGTGGAAAGCACTGAACCCCAGTGCCTGACAGGTGGCAAACACTCAACTATTATTACTCTGCTCCTTGTTGCACTTCTTTTTAATCTACTGCCAGAAAGATGTCAGCTAATTAAGTTGTAACTGGGCATCAGTAACACTTCCAATCACAACTTTATCTTCACAGATGTGTCTTTTAAATATCTTTCCTGAGATCCTTCTCTCTCCCCACTGGTCACTTGATTACTTCTCCCACCAGTTAAGCACTAGGATCACCATTTAAGCTGATCATATCATCAAAATCTTCTCAGACACATCATGTTGTGAATAATCTTAAGGGGAAATTTACATTTGCCCAATCAAGTTTTCTCTATAGTCCTGAACATAATAAATCTCCTCCTATACCCCTCCTCTGGCATGTTTGTTATTTCCCCCACGGCTTTCTTGCACTTCTGTTATCAGTGTCATGTACTCTGCTGTTCTTGACAGCTTTGTAGGAAGTTTATTTCAAAACCTCTTAAATAATTTAAATATACCTCACACTATATATAAAAGTTAACTCAAATTCTATCAAGGGCCTAAATGTGAGAACTAAACCCATAAAAGTCTTAGAAGAAAATAGAGAGGTAATGCTTTGAAACTTCATTTTAAATAATTAATTCTTAGATATGACACCAAATCATGAGTAACAAAAGAGAAAATAGATACATTGGATTTCATCGAAATTAAAAAATTTTATGTATCAAAAGAATTTATTAACAAAGTGAAGAGGCAACCTACAGATTGGGAGAAAAATTTTAGGAATCATATACCTAATAAGGGTTTATAATCCAGAACATACAAAGAATTCCTACAACTTATCAACAAAAAGATAACCCAATCCAAAAAAAATGGGCAAATAAATTGAATAGACATTTCAGCAAAGAAGATATACAAATGGTCAATAAGCATATGAAAAGATGCTCAATGTAATTAGTCATTAAAAAACCAAAAGAACAAACCTGTTGCCATCACATCAATTTCCACTCATAGTAACCCTATGGGACATACTAGAACTGCCCCCATGGGGTTTCCAAGGCTATAAATCTTTACAGAAGAAGACTAACACATTTTTCTCCTGTACAGCAATTGATAGGTTCAAACTGCCAACCTTTCCTCTGTGAGCCCAGGACTTTAAGCACTGTGTCACTGGACTTCTTAATTAGTCATTGTTGTTGTTGTTGTTGTTGTTGTTAGGTACTGCCGAGGCAGCTCCAACTCATAGTGACCTTATGTACAACAGAACAAAACACTGCCCAGTCGTGCACCAGCCTCACAATCTTTGCTATATCTGAGCCCATTGTTGTAGCCACTGTGTCAATACATCTTGTTAATGGCCTTCCCTTTTTTTGCTGACTCTCCATTAATTAGTCATTAAGGAGATGCAAATCAAAACCACAATGAGAGGCTACTTCATCCCTGAAGAATATCTAAGGTAAAAAAAAAAAAAAAAAAAAAACAGAAAATAATAGATATTGGGGAGAAAGTGGAGAAATCAGAGCTCTCATCCATTGCTGCTGGGGTTCCAAATGGTATATAGTCAATGTGGAAAATCATATGGCAGTTTCTCAAAAAGGTAATGATAGAGTTGCCATATGACCTTGGACACCAATGTTCATTGCAGCACTGTTAGCAATAGCCAAAAAGTGGAAACAACCTAAATGTCCACCAACAGATGAATGGATTAACAAAATGTAGTACATTCCATTCCAAAACCAAACCCGTTGCTGTGAGGTCAATTCCAACTCATAACAACCTTATAGGACACAGTAGAACTGCCCGCATCAGGTTTCCAAGGCTGTAATCTTTATGTGAGAGCAGACTGTCACATCCTTCTCCCATGAAGTAGCTGGTGGGTTCAAGCTGCCAAACTTTCAGTTAGCAGCCAATGGCTCCTGCACCACCAGTGATTAGTGGAGTATTACTCACCATGAAGAGAAATGAAGTCCTGATACATGCGATAACATAGATGAACCTTGAAAACATTGTACTAAGTGAAATAAGTCAGTAGTAAAAGGAAAATATATATTATTTCAATGATAAGAAATAAGCAACTGTATAGATACCAACAGTTTATTAGTGGTTACTTGTTGTTGTTATGTGCTATTGAGTTGGACCCTACTCATAATGACCCCTCCTTGGATTTCTGAGGTGGTATCATTATGGAAGTAGTTTGCCCAAAGTTCCTTCTAAGGAATGGTTGGAGGGTTTGAAGCCCCAGCCTTCTGATTAGCAGTCAAGAGCCTTAAGCACTACGCTACCAGAGCTCCTCCTTAGCGGTTACTAGGGACAGAGAAAAGGAACTCCGGTGGCACGGTGCCTATAAGGCATTTGGCTGATAACCAGAAGGTTGGTGTTTCAACCTACCAGCTGCTCCATGGAAGGAAGATGGGGCCATCTACTTCCATAAAGATTTACTGCCTCAGAAACCCAATAGGGGTAGCTACAGTCAGAATTGACGCAACAGCAATGAGTTTGGTTTTCGTTTTTTTGGAGTGGTGGGAAAGTAGGGAGAAGGAGGAGTCTTAGCTTAGAGGGCACTAAATTTCTGTGGAATAATTTGGAAATGGATAGTGATGATGATTGCACAACAAGATGAACATAACCAATTATACATGCTAAAAAATACTGAGTTAACAAATGTTTTGTTATATATATTTCATTGCAATAAAATGACTAAAAATATTAAAATATTAGCATCTTCTAATGGCTAAGTTCCCCTTAGCTACCTGAAAACTACTGCCACAATTCATGTATCGTTGAGCTGGTCATGTTTGTATCAAGGCTTTTGGCATACTTTGGGATTCTAGGTTTTGTGTAAAAAGGGACAAAAAGCTTCATTGCCCAAAGGAAAAATAAAATCTAGGGTTTCTAGAGATTCTGGTGTTATTTTCTGATCTATCATAAGCTTGAGGAGCACATTTGGCCATGAAAAGTGGTGCAGTACAAAAAGGAGGCTTTAGATTTAAGGAGAGAAAAAAGAAGTCACCCTATGAAGGATCATAATAGCTAGTAGACAGATTAAGATCAGAGACAATCTGGTTCCCATACTGAGATCAAGCAGACTAAGAGACCTAAAAGAAGATTAACACAAAGAAAGAAAGAACCCCAGTGCAGTAAAACATCATTGCACTTGGGCTCAAAGTAAGAAAAGGTGGGTTGTTTGGCAGGTGGATAGGGATGAAAGTGAATTGCAGGGAGAAAATGTCATACCAGGTAAGATGATGTTTGCATCTATAGCCTCAGACACATTCAACTTTGAAATGGCTCAACAGCATTTTCAGCTCACTTGGACCACCCTCAGATGTCAATTATTGAGTCCTGGATGTTTTATTCTTTGACTGGAAAATTAACCATAAACAAAGAACAACAAAACCAGTTGCAAAATAGTTGATTTCAACTCACGATGAGTTCAAGATTCTCAGAGTAGAATTGTGCTCTACAGGGTTTTCAATGGCTGATTATTGGGAAATAAGTCACAAGTTTTTTTTTTCTGACACACCTCTGGTGGACTCAAACCTTCAACCTTTTGCTTAGTAGCTGAGTGCATTAGCTTTTATTTGCACCATCGAGGAACACTTACCTTAACCCTAGCTTGCATAATTTTCCTTCTCTCCTTACTTTTCCTGCTTTTAAAACAATCCCTTCAAGAACTCCACTTTTGACTTCCAGCAAGATGGAGGAATAGGCAGACAAGAGACACAGACCCCCTTCAGCAAAGAAAAGAAAAACCAATTGACAAAGAGATTCAAAATGGAGTCTTGTCAGTAAGCACCATGCTATTTCCCTCTGGCATCTTAGTGCTTGAAAAACTAGGTACAGCTGTTTGAATTAGAGATTTTGGTGCTCTGAACAGCTCACTGAATCAGAGTGCACCAAACACAGAAGAGCAGAATTAGAGGAAAGGCACAGGGAGATTATTTAAGAAAGAGCTACCTGGCGGAGGATGGACCGGCAGCCAAGAGAGGCCATTGGAAACTTCCCTGGGGCAGTCACTGACTGGCAGGTGAGGGCAGCCACCTGAGATCTCTGTGAGCTAAGAAAGAAGACACCCTATATCAGCATACCTGGGACCACTCCAACATCCCAGCAAACAGCCCCAAGGATCTGCCTCCAGCACCTGATTTTATCAGGTCACCTTGAGTCACCCAATTCCAAACAGGCACACGTAGCACCACTGAAACTCAAGCAGAGAGCTCACTGTTGCGCCAGGAGGGCAAGCTCGCTCCCCTCTCAGCAGGTCACTGAGTGGGCTTGGATCAGCCTGGGAGACATTGTACTTATCTTTGTCACTGATATCGGGACCACAGTTTACTATCAGGTACTCCCCTGACTCCAATACAGCTGAAATTGCACACATGTTTGGCACCACAGGTGGGCAATATCACAGACAAACTCCTGAGCCATTAGCAGTCTGGCTGGATTGTGCCAGCACCATGGGCATACGGGATTGGGGGAGAGAGGGGAAGCCACGGCTGAGTGCAGTCCCAGAATTTGCCTTGGACTGGCTTTTTGGCGCCAAGGGGCCTCAGAAGCGGGTCTTTGAGTGTGCCTGAGCCTGGTGAAAAGTGGTGACTCCCTAACGACAGGAATCTTTCCTGAGATTGAGCCGTGGACTTGTAAATAACTGTGTCAACAATAACAACCTGTGCAAAGCCCTAGAAACCGGCACTAGCAACACAAAGCTTTCCTTCTTCTGCTCCCACCTTCTCCACCAATAACTTCACTCATTCAATAGAAGAAACCATATTCAGCCAATTACCATAAAACCTCCCACTTCAAACTCTAAACCCTCTTTACAACAAACAGAAACACATATCCACATTCCACACAGTGATTCCACCATCACAAAGAAATCAGCAGAGTGACCCAACATACCTGAATCAATAATAAAATAAAATACACCAGTTTCACCTTTTCAAA
>NW_006921816.1:1772563-1774601 GCF_000298275.1 Orycteropus afer afer
TTTGTCCATGTGCTTTTAGTTTTTTGATGGTGATTCAATTGTAATTTTTGTCTAACTGAGTGGGAGACAGCAACAGTCCCATAAAAAACAAGTACACTCATACCTCCTGCAACTTCACTTACTGATGGAGAGCCACTACCTCCTTCTCCACCAATGGGCCAATGAAGAACCAAGAAGAACCTGAATCACCCTTGGCTGCTCTTCACAAATGGTTAACAGAGATCTTAATACAATACCACGTTGCCTCAGAGAAACAGATCATCACAGTCCACACAAAGAAGCAAGATAAAATGGTAGAAACAAGGGAACAGAATACAGACCAAGAAAACATCCCTGAGGAAGAAACAGCATTGGAACTCTCTGGTAAGGAATTCAAAAGATTTATATTTAGGTATCTTCAAAGGATTGAGAGAGAGACCAAAAAAAACACAGAAAAAAACCTTAGAAGAATTTTGGGAGAAAAAACAAGAACAAAATGACAAAAATAAATGAAAAATTAGAAATGATTCTAAATCTACAGATAGAAATCCAGAAGATTAATACTAAATTGTTAGAAATAGATAACACATTGGAAGGGCAAAGGAATAGAATTGATGCAATGGAAGACAGAATTAATGAGATGGAAGACAAGTACTTGAATATGTCTTTGGAAAGGGATCAGTCAGAAAAAAAATCAGAACAAAATGAAGAAAGCCTAAGGTTCATGTGGGATACAATCAAAAGGAATAATCTACGTGTCATTGGAATTCCAGAACAGGAAGAGAAAAATAAAACCACTGAGAAAATTGTCCAAGATTTGCTCAAGGAGAACTTCTCTGATATGATGAAAGAGGAGAACATATCCATTCAGGAAGTCCAATGAACCCCAAACAGGATAGACCTCAAAAGAAAAACACCAAGACATATCATCATCAAACTCACCAAAACAAAAGACAAAGACAGAATCCTGAAAGCAGCAAGGGAAAAACAAAAAGTTACCTACAAAGGACAGCCAGTTAGAATAAGCTCTGATTTCTCAGCAGAGACCATGCAAGTGAGAAGGCAATCGGATGGTATATATAAAACCCTGAAAGAGAACAATTTTCAACCAAGAATTATATACCCGGCAAAATTGTCCCTCAAATATGATGGGGGTATTAGGAGATTTCCAGATAAGCAGAAACTAAGGGAATTTGTTAAAACCAGACCAACCTTAAAAAAGATGTTAAAGGGAGTCCTTTGAACAGAGAACCAAAAATAGCAAATAACAACAGGCCATTAATATACAAGATGACATAACCCAGAAAACACAGGTATGGACATATCCAAAGTAAAATGAGCTTACAAGATTGTGAACAGGGAACCAGAGACATCAATTGTCGAGTGAGGACAATTACAAACAAAAAGAGGGAAAAGACTATGTAGTTACAGAACTTCTAAATGGTGAGGAAGTTAAGAGAGTTACAAGATAGAATGGACTGTTCTAACCTCAGGGAGAAAATTATAAATCATAGGGTAACCTGAAAGAAAAATGATAAAACTTCCAATCACAATAAAAAAGAAGACAAGCCAAATACTCAGCAAATACTAAAACAACAGCCACACCAGAAATGATAACAGGATTCATAAACATAATGAGCTCAGCAAGAAAATAATACGGAACAAAGAAACCAGGAACACCATGAAAAAATACATACCAAAATGACAGCAACCAATTCATACTTGTCAATAATCACACTGAATGTTAATGGATTAAATGCACCACTCAAGAGACAGAGAGATGCAGATTGAATAAGAAAACAAAACCCATCAATATGCTGCCTACAAGAGACACCCCTTAGAGATAAAGACAAAATAAGACTAAAAATCAAAGGTTGGTAAAATATGTATGAAGCAAATGGCAACTGTAAGAGAGTAGGAGTGGCAATATTAATTTCTAATCAAATTGACTTTAAGACAAAAACCACCATACAAGACAAAGAAGGACATTATATAATGATTAAAGGATCAATTGAACATGAAGATATAACCATAATAAATATCTATGGATCCAATGAAA
>NW_006921816.1:1784797-1797024 GCF_000298275.1 Orycteropus afer afer
TATATATACTAGTACTCACATACTTTGGTCATATTGTCAGAAGTGGTCAGTCCCTAGAGAAGGATATCATGGTTGGTAAAGTAGAGGGACAGAGAAAAAGAGGAAGACCCTCAATGAGATGAATTGACACAGTGTCTGCTGTGATGGGCTCAACCATAGCAAGTATTGTGGGGACAGCACAAGACCTGGCACTGTTTTGTTCTGTTTTGCGTGGGGTCACTATGAGTCAGAGTCACCCAAGAGCACCTAACAATAACATATACTAATATAAGCCTGGATAGTGGATGTAATAGCTTCCTGTGGCTGCTGTAAAACTTACGGCAATCTTAGTGGCTTAAAACAGCACAAATTTACTATTTACAATTCAAAAGTCCAACATGATATTACTGGGCTAAAATCCAATGTTCCCTTCTGGAGTCTTGAGAGTAGAATCCATTTTCTTGCCCTTTCCAGCTTCTAGAAGCCATCTCTATTCTTTGTCTTTTGGTCCCTTTCTCTGTTTTCAAAGTCAGCAAGGTCAGACCTAGTCCTTCTCACACTGACATCTCTCTGTTTCTGTCACTCACCTCCCTCTTCCACTTTTAAGGACCCTTGTGATCACATTGAGCCTACATAGATAAAACAGGAGAATTTCCCTATCTAAATGTCAGCTGATCAACCTTCATTCTATCTGAAACTTTAATTCCCATTTACCATGTAACCTAACATATTCAGAGGTTCTGGAGATTCAGATGGAGGCATGTTTGGGAGGACTATTATGCTGACCACAGTAGGATTGTGGGTTATTTTGTTATTGCTATTTATTTTTACCTTATAAGTATTTTTTTTTAATTTCTATATAATGAACATGAATTACTTATATAAACTTTTAAAAATCAACTTGCCTATAACTCTCTTATCCATAATATTCTTCTCAATGTCCTCCCCCTAACTAATACCACCATTACCAGTACCACCATTCTGTCTTAAGGGAAAAATGCTAGCCAGCCATGTTCCAGATCTTCAGTGTTTTTAAGACAACCTGAAAGTTACATTTTAAAATTATTTTTCCTAATATTCCATGTTTGCAATTAATAATGCTCTCATGCCCTATGTTGTTCAGTGTTTGTCTGTTTTTCTTCCTCCTTTCTCATAATTTCTTTTTTTTAAATAATATTTTATTGTGTTTTAGGTGAAAGTTTACACAGCAAAATATGTTCACCTTTAACAATTTTTATACAAATTGTTGTGTGCCATTTGCTACAATTTTTACAATGGGTCAGTATTCTCAATATTTCTACTCTATTTGTTCTATTTCCATTTATCTATCTTCCCTCCCCTGTTGTCTTCTCATTTTTGCTTTTGGGTAACCATTTGGTCTCATATAGTCGTTTAAGACAGCACAATACCCATGGATAATATTGTTTATTTTATAACTCAATCTATTACTTGATTGAAAGGTGACCTGCAGAAATATCTTCAGTTCCAAGTTCAAAGGATATCTTAGTGCAATAGTCTCATGGATTCTACTAGTCTTTATTTGTTCACTTTTTTAGGAATTTTAGTTCTGTTCAACATTTTTCTCCCATTCTATCCAGAACCTCTATTGTGCCTCTGGTCAGAATGGCCAGTACTGGTAGCCAGGTGTCATCTAGTTCTTCCGGTGTCAGTTTAGAAGAGGTTGTGGTTCATGTGAGCTATTAGTCCTGTGGACTAGTTTCTTTGAGCCTTCAATTTCCCATAATATCATGGAATCACTTTTCCTTCTTTACTAAATAACTTTATTTAACTTGTAATACTATTTTTATCATGTAGATAATATTTGCTCTTTGCAGAAAAGTAAAAAATACTGCTAAGCAGAGAACTGAAGTCTCTGAACTCAGATCTGTTGAGTATGCAAACTCTTAAACTTGAACTAACATTTCTTCTGCCAGAAATAACAAATCTGTCCTGGAAGAACTGCAGCTGAAATGCTCCTTGGAAGTGAGAATGGCCAGACTTCATATGACCTACTTTGGTCATATTGTCAGAGGGAACATTCCCTGGAGAAGGACATCACGCTTGGTAAAGTGGAGGGTCAACAAAAAAGGGTAAGGCCCTCAATGAGATGGATTGACACAGTGGCTGCATTGATGGGTGCAGCAAGGATTGTGGGGCTGGCACAGGAACGGGCAGTGTTTCATTCTGTTGTACATAGGATCACTGTGAGTCGGGGCTGTCTTGATGGTATCTAACAACAAGAACAACAACATTTCTTCCGATGCCTCAGGAATTAAAGGGCAACACCTGAATGTCGTCAAATGATCCTTCCTCCTCACATTCAGAAGTTTGCTCTCCACTGTCTTTTACTCCATTGAGAACCGGGGACTTCTCTGTATTTACTTAGCCCAGTGCTAATGATTCTAAAATTGCTGATCTTTCATTGAGGGCCCAGCTGGGCTTGCTTCCTGCTTTTGAGTAGTTTGTCCTGGTGTTTCTTCTTTGTTCATCACAAAGACAGCACCCAACTTACTCCCTTAAAACATACATGTACAGAAGTAATTAATTAATATGTTCTCATTATGAAAACAAAACAAAGGTTTATAGAAGATAAAGAGAAAGGACCTTTATCCTCACCACTCCCATACCCAGTATCTGACTCCTTTCCACAAAGATAATTGTAACATTGCCTCATTACCTTCCAGATGACACACAAAATATATGACATACAGGGAGCTCTAGTAGCACAAGCAGTTAAGCAGTCAACTGCTAACTGAAGTGTTAGTGGTTTGGGCCCATCCAGCCGCTCTGCAGGAGAAAGAATAGTGATCTGCTTCCATAAAGATTATTGTTGTTGATGTTGTTAGGTACTGTCATGTCAGCTCCAACTCATAGTGATCCTATGTACAACAGAACCAAATACTGCCCAGTCCTACCTTGTCCTCAAAATCCTTGCTATGCTTGAGCCCACTGTTGCAGCCACTGTGTCAACTCATCTCATTGAGGGTTTTCCCCTTGTACACAGACCCTCTACTTTACCAAACATGATATCTTTCTCCAGGGAAAGATCCCATGACCAAAATAGGTGAGATGAAATCTGGCCATTCTCCCTTCCAAAGGGCATTCCAGCTACATTTCTTCTTCAAGGACAGATTTATTTATTCTTCTGTCAGTCCATGGTGCTTCCGAATTCTTTGCCAACACCACACCTCAAAAGCATTAACTCTTCTTTGGTCCTCCTTATTCATTGTCCAGCTTTCACATCTGTATGAAGCTATTGAAAATACCATGGCTTGGGTTAGGTGCACCTCTTTGCTCTTCAGCATTTTAAAGAAGTTTTTTGCAGCAGAGATGTGTGGTTCCATGCTACAACATCTGATTGATTTCCTGACTACTGCTTCCATTGGTGTTGATTATGGAATCAAGTATAATGAAATCCCTGACAATGTCGATCTTTTCTCCATTTATCGTGATGTTACTTATTGATCCAATTCTGACGATTGTTTTCTTTATGCTGCAGTGTAATCCAGAGTGAACACTGTAGCCTTTGATCTTCATCAGTAAGTGCTTCAAGTCGTTTTCAGTTTCAGCAAGCCAGGTTGTGTCGTCTGTATATCACAGGTTATTAAGAATTCTTCCTCCAATCCTGATGCCACGTTCTTCTTCGTATAGTTTAGCTTCTCAGACTGTTTGATCACCATACAGATTGAATAAGTATGGTGAAAGAATATAGTCCTGATGCACACCCTTTCTGATTTTAAATCATGCAGTATCCACTTTTTCTGTTCAAATTATAGCCTCTTGGTCTATGTAGTTTCCTCATGAGCACAATCAAGTGTTCTGGAGTTCCCATCCTTCACAATGTTATATATAATTTTTTATGATCCACACAGTCAAATGGTTTTCAATAGCCAATGAAACCCAGATAAACATCTGTCTGATATTCTTTGCTTTCAGCCAAGATTTATCTGACATCAGCAATGATATCTCTCATTCCATGTCCTTTTCTGAATCCAGCTTGCATTTCTGGAAGTTCCCTATCAATAAACTCCTGCAACTTTTTTGAATTATTTTTAGCAAAATTTTACTTTATGTGTGATATTAACAATATTGTTCAATAATTTCCACATTGTGTTGGCTAACATTTCTTTGGAATGGCCACAAATATCTATAACTTTCAGTCAGTAGGCCAGGTAGCTGTTTTTCAAATTTCTTGGCATAGACAAGTAAGTACCTCCAGTGTGGCATCCATTTTTTGAAACATCTCAATGGGTATTCTGTCAGTTCCTGGAACTTTTTGCCAATTCCTTCTTTGCAGCTTGGACTTCTTCCTTCAATACCGTTGGTTCTTGATCATATACTACCTCCTGAAATGTTTGAAAACTTACCAATTCTTTTTTGTTCAGTGACCCTGTGTACTCTTTCCATCTTCTTTTGATGCTTACTGCATCATTCAATATTTTGCCCGTAGAATCCTTCAATATTGCAACTTGAGGCTTGGATTTTCCTTCACTTTTTCTAGTTTGGGAAATGCCAAGCGTGTTCTTCATTTTTGGTTCTCTAACTCCAGGTCTTTGCCCATTTCATTATTCTCCTTTCCTTTGTTTTTTCAAGCCACCCCTTGAAATCTTTTCAGCTCTTCCTACCTCCCCACCCCCCACCCACAGTCTCTTCCATTGGCCTTAGCTACTTTCCATTCAAAAGCAAATTTCAGATTCTTTTCTGACATCCATTTCGATCTTTCCTTCCTTTCTTTTCTTTTTTCTTGACCTTTGTTTTCTTCATGTATGACATTCTTGGTGTCATCCCACAACTCTTCTGTTCTTTGGTCATTGGTGTTCAATGTGTCAAATCTATTCTTCAGATTGTCTCTAACTTTAGGTGGGATATACTCAAGATCGTATTTTGGCTGTCTTTGACTTGTTTTAATTTTCAACTTAAACTTGCATATGAATTATTGATAGTCTATTCCACAGTCAGTGCCTTGCCTTGTTTTGACTGATAATATTGAACTTCTCCATTGCCTCTTTCCACAAATGTAGTCAACTTGATTCTTGTGTATGCCATCTGGTGAGGCCCATGTGTATAGAAGCTGTTTATGTTCTTGAAAAAGGTATTTGCAATGAATAATTCATTGGTCTTGAAAAATTCTATCATGTAATCTCTGGCGTCTTATCTGTCACCAAGGCCATATTTTTTCAGCTACTGATGATAGTTCTTTGTTTCCAACTTTTGCATTCCAATCACCAGTAATAATCAATACATCTGGATTGCATATTTGGTCAATTTCAGACTGAAGAAGGTAAAAATCTTCAATTTGTTCATCTTTAGCTTTAGTGGTTGGTGCATAAATATGAATAATCATAGTATCAACTGGTCTTCCATGTAGGTGTATGGATATTATCCTATCACTGACAGCATTGTACTTCAGGATAGATCTTAAAATGTTCTTTTTGGCAATGAATGTGATGACATTCCTCTTCAACTTGTCATTCCTGCCATAGTACACTATATGATTGTTTGATTCAAAATGGCCAATACTGGTCCATTTCCACTCACTGTTGTCTAGGATATTGATCTTTATGCATTCCATTTCATTTTTGACAACTCCCAATTTTCCTAGATTCATACTTCTTACATTCCATGTTCCAATTATTAATCAATGTTTGCAGCTGTTTCTTCCCATTTTGAGTCATGCCACATCAGCAAATAAAGGTCCGGAAAGCTTTACTCCAACCATGTCGACTCTAGCTTGAGGAGGCAGCTCTGCCCTAGTCATATTTTGAGCGTCTCCCAACCTAAGGGGCTCATCTTCCAGCACTATATGAGACAATATGTCACTGCTATTCATAAGGTTTTCAGTCATCTATTTTTTCAAAATGGGTGGCCCTGTCTATCAGTGTCATAGCCTTCAGCTTCACAGCAACACACAAGGTATTACAGTACAACAAACTGATAGATGAGTAGCAATAAAGATTATTAGCAAAGAAATCCTATTGGCAGTTCTACTCTATCAGAAGGGGTCACCATGAGGTTGAAATAACTTGATGACACCTAACAACAACAACATATTACACACATGCACACATACTCATATTCAGATATGAACATAAATGGGATCATGATGAATATTGAAGGTTGTTACTTTATTTATTTATTTTTATTGTGATTTGGGTGAAAGCTTACAGAGCAAATTCACTTTCCCTACAGCAGTTCACATATACTTTGTCTCATGACATTGACAGCAATTTCCCACAGTGCAACAGCTCCTGTCCCACTTACTCCTCATAGTTACCTCTTCCCTATGTCCTTTTCTCCCATGCACTCCTGATCCTCAAGCTGTTTCCCCGTGCATACACAGCCCTTCTATTCTCCCATGATTGATCTCTGCAAGTAGTGTATCTATCTAATGTAAATGCTCATATGCCTGTCTTTTATTTGTCTGGAAGCCACAGAAGTGGGTTCAATTCCAGACCTGAAGGGCAGCTAGGGGCCATAGTCTCAGGAGTTCCATAAGGCTCTATCACACCAGCAAACCTGGTCTTTATTTTTTTTAATGATTTTGAGTTTTGTTCCACATTGTTCTCCCACTCTATCCAGGATTTCCTACATAGATCGCCCTCCAAGTAGTTGACAGTAGTAGCCAGGCACCATCTAGTTCTTCTGGTCTCATAGTCATATAGGCTGAGAATTGCATGGTGTACCAGTCGTGAGGACTAATTGTTTCCATGCGTCTCTGGTTTACTTCATTCTTCTTTGCTCTGGATGAGGAGAGACTCATTGTATCATCTAGATGGCCGCTTGCAAGCTTTCAAGATCCCAGTGCTACTCATCAAAGCAGGACATCGAACAATATTTTTGTGCAGTATGTTATGCCAATTGAGTTTGAAGTCCCCTGTGACTATGGTTCCAAGCCCACAGGTCCAACTATTTGCTCCCTCTGAGTAGCTGGCTATAGCCAAGAAGTGACTACAACCTTGTTGAAGGGTGTTACTTTTTTTATCAATATTTTTGTCAATACATATACATATACCGTGTTCTTTTTAATGCAGTTGAGTATTCCATAGATGGCATGTACCATAGTTTGTTTAACTAGCTTCCAGGTAATGTATATAGGTTTTATCTCTTTTAGTCCTATTGTAAACAATGCTTCAATAACATTTTTGTATATATATTCTTGTTCTCATGTTGGATAAATACTTCAAAGGTGAATTACTAGGTTGAAAATATTTGCATATACTGTACAATTTTGACAGCTACAGAAAGATAGCTTTAAAACGTACATTTATGCAAAAAACCAAAATCCCAAACTCACTGACGTCAAGTCGATTCCAACTCATAGCGATCCCTCCTTGGGTTTCTGAGGCAGGATCTCTATGAAAGTAGATTGTCCAGTCTTCTTTCTGCGGAGTGGATGGTGGGTTTGAACTGCCAGCCTTCAGATTAGTAGCCAAATGCCTTAGGCACTATGCCACCACAGGAATTTGCTAAATTATGAGTCCATTTAATGTTTGGCCAATGTGATGAATAAAATAATGTGTTTTAATGTTGTTTTTATTTGAATTCCCCTGGATTACTATTCAGATTGTGCATCTTTTTGACTCTATTAGCTATTTATATTCTTTTCATTTTTGAATTGCCTGTCCTTATTTTTACTTTTTTCTTCCTGTTGTAAATTTTGCATGTTAAAACTCTTTCACATTATGTAGGCCATAAATATTGTCTACTCCTCTGTTACCTGTTTTTTAATATTGTTGATGATGTCCTTTGTCACATATATATACATATACACATATTGTATTTTGCCAAACTTTCTATCCTTTCTTTTTTTATGACTCCCAAGATTTTTTCTTGATTAGGGAACATTCTCCACTCTAAAATAATGAAAATATTCTTCTATACTTTTTGTCTCATACTTTTATAGGTTTTATTTCTCCCTTTTTCTTTTAGTTCTTCTTGAAATTTACTATTAATAAGCACCTCCTGGTCATTATATTTTAAAAAAGCATTCTGTCTCTCCCTGAGCCAGATAAGCACCTTAATATGCTTCCACTACCCTCACCTCTTACATGATCTCCTACAATGATCTCATGGAATTTTTCCTCCCTAATTACACCTCAACTCCTTCCTTTCACACCTCACTTCCAATCCTTTAGCAAATCCTGATTGCCTGGTCATCATCATATACCCAGAGTCCTCCCTTTATCACTTTCTTCACTGTTCCACCCTGATCCAAACACCACTATCTTATGTCTGAATTACTGTAATAGTGTCCTGTATGGTCTCCTGCTTCCACCTTTGCCTTTTTTTACTATATTTTCAACACAGCAGCCAGTGTAATGTTGTTGCAACGTAAGTCCAATTGTATTTCTTTGCGTTCAAAACTCCTAAAAGGTTACAAGCCTTTCACAGATCAATAATGATCTGCTTTCCCATCATATTTTCTCTGCCCCATGTAACTTTCTCCTTACTTATGCTACTCTAGCCACACTGTTATTGTTGTGTGCCTCCAGTTGATTCCAACTCCTAGTGATCCTACAGAGCAGAGTAGAACAGCCTCAACAGAATTTTCTAAGCTGTAATCTTACAGCAGCAGATCACCAGGTCTGTTCTCCCATAGAACAGGTATTGGGTTCAAACCACCAACCTTTCTCTTAGTAGCCTAAATGCTTAACCACTGCACCACCAGGACTTCTAGCCACACTAACCTGTTACTGTTCCTCAATGACCAGGAACTCCCTTCTGCCTCAGGACATTTGCACTTGCTATGCCTTCTGCTTTGAATGTTCTTCCCTAAGATAGTCACTGGCTCCCCCCACTTGCTTCCCGCAGGCCTTTATTCAGTTAAATTCAAGATTTTCAGAAATGCCTTCTCTGACCATCTTATGTAAAATTACAATCCTTCCAACCCCATATTTATATCCTTTTCCTGTTTTCTAACTTTCCTTAGTATATGTTACTATCTGTGATAGTTAGAGTTGTGTGTCAGCTTGACTGGGCCATGATTCTCAGTAGTTTAGCAATTATGATGTAGTCATCCCCTATGATGAGATCTGATATAATGTAATCACCTCCACAATGAGATCTGCTGTGAGCAGCCAATCAGTTGAAAGGGATTTTCCTCAGGACTGTGGCCTGCTTACAACATATATGGATGTCTTGACAAAGATTTCTGGGTTTTGGCTCAAGATCCTGCAACTTGCTTATCATCATCTAGACTTGAACCAGTGGCCTGCCATATTGCCTACCGATCTTGGGATTGTTGCCTTCACGACCTGTGAGCCAATGATCTGGCATTTTACCTGCAAATATTGGATTTGTCAGCCTCCAAATCCAGCAGCCTACTGTATTGCCAGCCAGTCGTGAATCCATAAGCACCTGTAGCTATGTAAGGAGAAGCTTCCAGGTTAACATCTGATCCATGGACTTGGGACTTGACAGTCTCTACAACTGTGTAAGCCATTTCTTTGAGAGAAATTTCTAGAGAGAGAGAGAGAGCACTCTGGCATTGCAGTGCCTAAGGCATTTGACAGCTAACAAGGTTAGTGGTTCAAACCCACCACCTGCTCCATGGAAGGAAGATGGGGCAATCTACTTCCATAAAGATTTACCTCCTTGGTCATCCAATGGGGGTCATTGTGGGGGTCACTATGAATTGGAATCAACTTGATGGCAGTGCATGTATGTGTGTGTGTGTGTGTCTGTGTTACTACCCATCTGTCAGTTTATCATACTGCAGTGGCTTGCATATTGCTATAAGGCTGGAAATTATACTACTAGTATTTCTCATACCAGCAGGGTCACTTATGGTGAAAAAACTCAAGAAAAAATTCTAATCTCTAGTTATAATATTGAAGCATTCAATGGGCAAAATATTGAACAATGCAATAAGCATCAAAATAAGATGGAAGGAATATAGGGAGTCACCAAAATAATAATTGGTCAATTCAATTTCAACAATTTCAGGAGGTAGCTTATGATCAAGAATCAATGGTATTGAAGGAAGAAGTCCAAGCTGCTATACAGAACTGGAGAAAAAACAAAAAGCTTCAGGAATTAATGCACTATCCATTGAGATATTTCAGCAAACAGATGTAGCACTGGAGGCACTTACTCATTTATGCCAAAAAATGTGGAAGACTGCTACCTGGTCAACTGACTGGAAGAGATCCATATTTATGCCCCTTCCAAAGAAAAGATATCCAACAGAATGTGGAAATTATCAAACAATATCATTAATATCACATAGAAGTAAAAATTTTGCTGAAGATAATTTAACAATGGTTGTTGTTGTTGTTGTTATGTGCCGTCGAGTCGGCCCCGACTCATAGCAACCCCTCCTTGGGTTTCCGAGGCAGTATCACTATGGAAGTAGGATTGCCCAACCTTCCTTCCGAGGAGTGGCTGGTGGGTTTGAACCGCCAGCCTTCTGGTTAGCAGTCAAGTGCTTTAGCCACTATGCTACCAGAGCTCCTTAAACAATGGTAGCAGCAGCATATTAACAGGGAATTTCCAGAAATTCGAGCTAGGTTCAGGAAAGGTATAGAACAAGGGATATCATTGCTGATCACAGATGGATCTTGGTTGAAAGCCAAGAATGGAGCTTACCAGAATGATGTTTACCTGTGTTTTACTATGCAAAGACATTTGATTTTGTTGAGCACAACAAATTATGGCTAACATTGCAAAGAACAGGAATTCCAGAACACTTGATTATGCTCATGAGGAACCTCTGCATAGACCACGAGGGTATCATTTGAACAGAACAAGGTTAAACATGGTTTAAAATCAGGAAATGTGTATATCAGGGCTGTATCGTTTTACCCTATTTATTCAGTCTGTATACTGAGTATATAATCCAAGAAGATGGATTATATGAAGAAGAATATGGCATCAGAATTGGAGAAAGACCCATTAACAATCTGCAATATGCAGACAGCACAACCTTGGTTGCTGAAACTGAAGATGACTTCCATCACTGATGAAGGTCAAAGACTACAATCTTTAATATATGTTACACTTCAACATAAAGAAAAAAAATCTTCAAAACTGGATCAATAAGCAGCAACATATAATAAATGAATAAAAGATTGAAGTTGGCAGGCATTTCATTTGTGATAGTTGGAGCTGTGTGTCAACTTGGCTGGACCACAATTCTGTGTGGTTTAAGCAGTTGTGATGTGGTTATTCCCATGATGGGATCAGATGATTATGCTTTGAGCAGTCAATCCATTGAAAGGGAGTTTCCCTAGGGGTGTGGCCTGCTTCCAGTATATTTATGGACATCCTGGGAAAAGAGGCACTCTTCTGTGGATCAGGATTCTGTTGTGCTGCCTACAACTGTCCGTGAGTGAACAATCCACCATTCGGCCTGAAGATCTTGGATTTATCATTTGTTGGACACATCAGCCAGTATACTGCCTGCCAACCTTGAGCTCCTAAGCCCCTGCAGATACATGAGTTGGGAAAAGCCTTCAGCTTGATGTTTGATCCAAGAACTTCAGACTTGCCAGCTTCTATAAGCATGTGAGCCATTTTCCTAAGATAAATTTCTCTTTCTCTATATATCTATAAGCTTCACTGGTTTTGTTTCTCTGGAGAACCTAGTCTAACACATTTGGTACCGAGAGTGGTTCTAGAGAAACAAAATCATAAGGATGGGCTTTCTAAACTTGTTCTCCAATTTGACTAATCATAAAGACACTAGTGACTTTACTAACAAATTATGGCTAACATTGCAAAGAACAGGAATTCCAGAACATTCAATTATGCTTCTGTTAGTAAAGAGGGCCCTGCTAATCCGGGGCATGAGGTGGCAACATTAATATGCAAAATAGCACCACCAATAGATCAAGTACTTGTGAAAAGTGAGGCTCTGGGTGATTGCATATTTGGTACTTTTCTGCAATTTTGTCAGCATGAGGAGTATAAGGAAGCTGATTGGTTGGTTCTACTTACACTAGACAAAGTGGTGAAGGGAAATCCTCCCAATGGGCAGAACTTTGAGCTGTGCATACAGGTGCTCACTTAGCATGGAATAAGAAATGGCCAGATGTGTGATTATATATGGATTCATGGGCTGTGGCTAATGACTTGGCTGGATAGTCTGGGACTTGGAAGGAGCATGATTGGAAAATTTGTGATAAGGATGTATGGGAAGAGGTATGTAGATAGATCTCTCTGAGTTGGCCAAAGGAGTAAAGATATTTGTGTTTTATGTGAATTCCCACCAAAAGATGACGTTGGCAGAGGAGGGCTTTAACAATCAA
>NW_006921816.1:1798810-1804176 GCF_000298275.1 Orycteropus afer afer
CTGCGATGATGGGCTCGAGTATAGCAAGGATTGTGGGGCTGGTGCGGGATCGGGCAGTGTTTCGTTCTGCTGTGCATGGGGTCGCTATGAGTCGGACACGACTCGACGGCACTTAACAACAACAACAACAACAACTCCTGTCATTGCTCAATGGGTTCATGAACAAAGTGGCCATGGTGGCAGGGATGGAGGTTATGCATGGGCTCAGCAACATGGACTCTCACTTACCAAGGCTAATTTGGCTACCACCACTGCTGAGTGCCCAATCTGCCAGCAGCAGAGACCAACACTGAGTCTGCGATATGGAACCATTCCCCGGGGTGATCAGCCAGCAACCTGGTGGCAGGTTGATTACATTGGACCACTTCCATCATGGAAAGGACAGTGTTTTCTTCTTACTGGAATATATACTTATTCTGGATATGGATTTGCCATCCCTGCACACAATGCTTCTGTCAAAACTACCATCCGTGGACTTACAGAATGCCTTATCCACCATCATGGTATCCCACACAACATTGCTTCAGATCAACTTACTCACTTCACAGCAAATGAAGTGCGACAATGGGCCTATGCTCATGAAATTCACTGGTCTTACCATGTTCCCCATCATCCTGAAGCAGCTGGTTTGATAGAATGATGGAATGGCTAATTGAAAGCACAATTATAATGCCAGCTAGGTGGCCATACCTTGAAGGGTTGGGGCAGTGTTCTCCAGGAGGCTGTATATGCTCTAAACCAGCATCCATTATATGGCCCAGATCCTTCAGGAATGAACCTTGAGCTCCTCATCCCCTGCAGCTGCGTGAGTCAGGAAACCTCCAGCTTGACGTTTGATCCAAGAATTTTGGACTTGCCAGGTTCTATAAGTGTGTGAGCCATTTTCCTAAGATAAATTTCTCTTTCTTTATATATAAGCTTTACTGGTTTTGTTTCTCTAGAGGCCCAGTCTAACACAACAATAAATACCCATGGAAGCAGCAGTCAAGAAATCAGATGTTATATTGCACTGGGTAATGTGTAGCAAAAGACCTCTTTAAAGTGTTAAGTAGCAAAGATGTCACTTTGAAGACTAAGGTGTGCCTGAACCCAGCCATGGTATTTTCAGTAGCTTCATATGCATATGAAAGTTGGACGATTAATAAGGAAGACCAAAGAAGACATGATGCCTTTGAATTGTGTTGGCAAAGAATACCGAAAATACCACTGACTGTTAGAAGAAGGAATGATAAATCTGTCCCGGAAGAAATACAGCCAGAACTCTCCTTAGTAGTGAGAATGGCCAGACTTCATCTCACCTACTTTGGTCATGTTGTCAGAAGGAACCACTCTCTGGAAAAAGGATATCATTCTTGGTAAAATAGAGGGTTAAGGAATAAAGGAAGACCCTCAATGAGATGGATTGATAGAGTCCTTTAGATGATGGGCTTAAGCATAGCAAGGACTGTGAGGATGGACCAGGCACTGTTTTGTTCTGTTGTGCATAGGGTCCCTATGAGTCAGAATCAAATGGAGTACACCTAAGAACAACAACATATATAAATAAGCTTCACTGGTTTTGCTTCTCAAGAGAACCCTGTCTAAGACAAAATCTATACAGGGTATATTTATTAATGGCTTTTATTTTCTGCCACCCTACTAGAATGGAAGTTCCAATGAGAACAGAGATTTTGGATGTTTTTTTTATTCACTCCTATATCTTCAGTCCTCTCACATAACTCGTGTTCAATAAATATTTTTTGAAATGCTTAATTAAGAAATTCCTCATACCAATAGAACTCATCCTCCTTCCTATGTGAAAAGCCTTGGTGATATCATTAACCTTATTCTCCTTTTACTTCAGGTTTATAGCACATCACAATGTAAAACATATCTGCTAGTTTTACTGGTCATGTTAACTCATAAAACCATATTTACTCAAAGTAAATCATTTCTAAAATCTCTAATCAGTTTTTAAAAAGAACGAACAGTCTTTCTCCTTTATAATTGCCAATGGCTCTTTTAATCACCCTTTTTCTCTACAAAATAAATCTCATATAAATACAAACAATCTGAAGAAAATCTATTTTCTTTGCTCACCCAAAGCTCCTTCAAACCCACTCTCAAGGTTTCTTGCAGCAATAAAATTCTATGATCCTATAAATCTATTTTTACTTTATAGACGTTGAGCTCCTGCAATGATATTCCTAGTTTTTAACCCTGTTGAACAGATAATCATAGTTCTCACTGCTTTGCTGTAGCAAATGTACAATTCCTACTTTCTAGAAAAGCTATGGGCTCATGCTTCCCACACTGAAAGAAATTTCAACCTATCCTAAAATGCCACCCAAGCTCCTAAAACTGTAACAGTCTTCATAAAATATGAAAGGTTAAAAGTAATAGATTTCTCAATCTCTAAAAGTTGAACCATATTCTAAAACTTGACATATATATTTTTGTTTTGTTATATATATATATATATATATATATATATATATATACGGCTCCCGGAAAATCTCAAAATTGTTTTTAAACATCCAATGGAGCAAATTGTGGCTTCTAAATTATTGTGTTTCGATATGTCTTTGGTAAGTCCCTGGGCTAATCCTCTGTTCTTTTTGAAGGATTTTTGGACAGCTATTTTCCTATCTACTTTATAACTAACGAGATTGAGAATCATGCCACCCTTAAGGTCTTTTCCATTAAGATTCTGTAAATATTAGTCATGCTGGGTAGTATAGTACAACTGCACACATTTTTTTTTTTTTTTCCATTTGTCACTTGGTATACAATTCCTTGTTGGAATATGTTTCTCTTCAAGAAAACATGTCTGTAAGCAACAATCCAGGCTATTTTTCAGTTTTTAAAGGATTTACAAGAGTAAAGCTTATCAATAGAGTGCTCTAGCAATTGAATCTTTATTTATATTTGTTGACTTTATTTTCATGGCTTCCTATCAGCAAAGAAGTATTTACTAAGAAGGGCCATTGTAGGAATCAAAAGAGTTAATAAGCACAGTCCTGAAAATCTTTGCCATCTGGCTGGAGCAATCAAATTAGCATCTTCAAATCAAAGAGGCCCAAAATTGCAAATTGCATGGTATCCACAGAAGTGCAGAAGTTCAGAAAAAGATGAGATAATATAGTTTGTGTAAATCAGGCAAAACTTCATGGAAAGAGGGGAAATATCTTGGTCTGAAGCTTACGGGTGAATAGGATTAGGATAAAGAGGTTGGGAAGGAGATCACAGTATAGCAGAGGCAAAAGCATGGAGATCTTTCCTGATAAATTTACACGGAGGATCTTCAACCTCTAGTCATCTCTCTTCCTCCAAAATTCATGATTGCTTGGCCACTGTGGTGTTCTCAAAACACTCCAAACCCAAGCCTGTGTGTGTCAGATGAGCAAGAGTATGGAAGTCTAGCTCTGGATCAGTAGTAAGCAGTCTTGATTTCTTCACTGCCTTTTGAAGAAATAAATGAACAAATGTCAGATCCAAATAGATCCTTCGAGAAGGATAATTTTAGTTGGCTGTTTGGGACTGGAAGCCTGTCTGGGCACGTACAAGCACACACATATCAGTTACCTTTAGTTACTGAAGAGGAGCAGGTGTCTAAACAAAGCTGCTGCTAGTCAAAGTGATTTAAAATGACACCGTTCTCCTCTACAGCCCTAAGGATTAGTGAGCGTGCAGCAAGCCCATGATTGCCTTCTTTGCAGATGGCTTTTGAGGACACCTGTATTTAATTAACTGTCATGGTCAATGGCTACATCTGAGCCTGACATTTTGTCCTGAAAGGACCACAGGGTTGTAATAATATAACACTATTGAGTTTAGACACTGGGGAAAGTGACTCCCAGCCATTTGTCCTGGGTTCTGGTGACTTCTGGAATGTTGCTGAGTCTCTCTGAGTTCCAAATTATCTCCCAGTAAATTAAGCAAAGATATCATTTGTTACTCTTTCTCATTTATTTTACCAGTTGCAGTTGAGTCAATGCCAATTCATGGCCACCCTCTCTGTCTCAGAGTAGAACTATGCTCAATAGGGTTTTCAATGGCTGATTTTCCAGAAGTAGGTCACCAGGCCTTCTTCAGAGGCACCTTTGGGTGGACTTGAACCACCCACTTTTTGGTTAGATGCCAAGCATATTAATGTTTAGACTACCCAGGGACTCCTCTTATTTATTCACTATTACTTTTTGTTCTTCATTGAAGCAAAGTGCTGGTTTATTAATAAACCTAGAGGACAATGAATAATGAAGAATATAGAAAACCAAAGAAAAAATGATGCCTTTTAATTATACTATTCGTTAAGAATATTGAATATGCTATGGACTACCAGAAGAATGAGCAAATCTGTCTTGGAAGAATTACCGCCAGAACGCTCCTTTGAAGTGAGATGGAGAGACATCGTCTCACATGCTTTGGACATGTATAGGGAGGGACCAGTCCCTGAATACACAGAGACGGACGAGGTTATTTATGTCCTTGAAATCTTCTCTGGTAGCTAAATATAAAAATAATGATGATGTAAACCAAAAACCAAAACCAAACTCACTGCTGTCGAGTCGATTCTGACTTACAGTGACCCCTCCTTTCGCTTCTGAGGTGGTAACTCTATGGAAGTAGATTGCCCAATCTTCCTCGCAAGGATTGGCTAGTGAGTTTGAAATGCCAGCCTTCTTGTTAGCAGTCAAATGCTTTAGACACTATGCCACCAAAATGATAATATAGGATACAGTAAGACTGAGGGGTGCAGAAAATGCTAATGGGACACTGAAAGTGGGTGATTAATTTTAAACACGTTTTCTGTGATGACTCCTCAGAGGAAACTTTTGACTTGTGTATGGAAAAACAGGTAATAATTCTGATTGGCTATAAAAAGGGACATTCCATGTTTATGGAAGAGTGTAAGTGGGGACACAATAACATGTACATGCATGATGGATTTGGGAAGTAATGAGGAGCCCAGTGTGATTAGAAAAGTTATAATAAAAAAAATATGTTTTCAAAGGTGGATTAAAATTAGATCATGAGAGAGGTTGAATGTCAAGCTATGAAGATACACAGTCTTTTTTCTGTATACATATAGTAAATAATTACTCAAAAGTTTTGAGCAGGAGGATATAGCATGAATATACATGATTATTAGTATATTACCAAGAATGTGAATGATAGACTGGAGAGAATAATAGTCAATTAGAGCCAACATACCTATATTCAGGAAATTGAAGAATTTTATCAACTTCTACAGTCTGAAACTGACCGAACATGCAATCAGGATGTGTTAATAATCACTGGTGACTGGAATGCAAAAGTTGGAAACAAAGAAGAATCACTGGTAGTTGGAAAATTTGGCCTTGGTGACAGAAATAATGCTGGAACTC
>NW_006921816.1:1806156-1824322 GCF_000298275.1 Orycteropus afer afer
AGAATGGCCAGACTTCGTCTCACCTATTTTGGTCACGTTGTAAGAAGGGACCATTCCCTGGAGAAGGATGTCATGCTTGGTAGGGTGGAGGGTCAATGAAAGAGGGGGAGACCTTCAACGAGATGGATTGACATGGTGGCTGCGACAATGGTCTCAAGTATAGTAGGGATCATGGAGCTGGCGCAGTATTGGGCAATGTTTCGTTCTGCTGTGCATGGGGTCGCTATAAGTCAGAAATGACTCGACAGCACCTAACAACGATAACAAATACCTATATTCTTAGAGTAAGATGATGGTAGGCTGACCTGGACAGAGACAGTAAGAATGGTCAAAAAGAGATAGATTCAGCATGTGTGGGAAGGTACAGAGTGAAGTAGGAGACGGCTCCAAAATATCTAGTCTGAGTTGATGTTTTCATGCCATCCTCTAACTTACACAATACTTTTCATGCATGTCTTTTCATGAATCTCAAAGAATAAAACCTTAACCTCTTCTTTTCACAATAAACTGAGACTTGTAGACATCCCAGATCTTCACACACACACACAGTCAGTTATTAGTTGATTAAGATTGTAACGATGGCCTTTTACGAAGATGGCACCAAAAGTGAAGAAGGAAGACCCTGCCCCTCCGAAAACTGAAGCCAAAGCAAATGTGTTGAAGACCAAGAAGGCAGTGCTGAAGGGCATTCACAGCCACACAAAAAAAAGATCTGCACCCACCTTCTGGCGGCCTAAGACACCGAGGTCCGAAGGCAGCCCAAATATCCTTGGAAGAGTGCCCCCAGAAAAAAACAAGCTTGACTACTATGCCATCATCAAGTTCCCTCTGAATACTGAGTCTGCCATGAAGAAGATAGAAGATAACAACACACTTGTGTTCATTGTGGATGTCAAAGCCAACAAGCACCAGATCAAACAGTCTATGAAGAAGCTTTATGAGACTGATGTGGCCAAGATTAACTCCTTGATAGGCCTGATGGAGAGAAGAAGGCATATGTTCGACTGGCTCCTAACTCCATGATGTTTTGGATTTTGTCAACAAAATTGGGATCGTCTAAACTGAGTCCAGCTGCCTAATTCTAAATATAAATTTTTTCACCACAAAAAAAAAAAAGAGAGAGAGAGAGAGAGACTGCAAGAGTGGGCTCAAACATGCCAACAGTTGTGAGGCTGGCAGAAGACCACATATGTTTCATTCTGTTACACATAAGGTCACCATGACTGGCCACTGACCCCCCTGACTCCACAGAAACTTAACAACAGACTAAGACTGACAAAGGGTGTAACTTCTAATCCAGTAACTGGGAGGATAGAGATATTGTACCTTCCCCTGAGGAAGAGGGAACAAAAGAAAGAAATATTTCAAGAAAGAAGACATTTGGGGACATATTTTTCTTAAGCTTCCTGGTGGCCATCAATGTGAAAATGATCCAATATTAATTAAATCATGCTCACCTGATTGTCTCTCATAGCATTTGACAGAAGTGAGGACTGGTATGCCAGACATTTGCAAACTTTCATCAGCTATTTGGGTGTTTTGTATGTTTGCTTGCTTGTATTTGGAATGTTAACCATTTGGGAAAAAAGTAAGAATGTTTCAGTACTAGTGAATCTTACAAAGTGGCAACAGGAAGATAGAAAATCTTCTCAGAGATCAAATCTCTTCTTGAAAACTTCAGCAGAATGTTGAGGCAAATGTTTTGGGAAATATAGTCACAGATCTATAAGGCCATGTTTCTTTGTCTTTTTAGGAGGCGAACAGGCTTTTGAGCTGATGGCTGGCAGATGTTGAGGTTCATTTATTCTAATTTCATCTATTAAGGTTCTTCCTTGCATAAGAAATCCCCTTTGGTTTATTGTAATGGGTTCTCACTCACTGCTGTCATGTCAGTTTTGACTCATAGTGACCCCTCCTTGGGTTTCCGAGAACGTATCTCTATGGAAGTATATTGCCCCATCTTCCTTCCGAGGAGTGGCTGGTGGGTTTGAACCATCAGCCTTATAGTTAGCAGTCAAATGCCTTAGATACTATGCTACCAGAGCTTTAATCCAATCGTAAAATATCTTCTTTCCCAATAATTCTAGGGAAGGGGGACTTCACTTTTGACCTTGGGGAGCTTCAGAGCAGTGGCACTCCAAGGGCATACCAATGCACTGAGCAGCTTATGTGCCTTGTCTCAGGACAAGAAGGGGCAGCCAGCCTTCTGACCAAACAACTTGTCCAAAAGCAGGTGGAAGCAAAACATTTAAATGGAAATTGTGTGGAATAATTGCAAATTCCTTTGAGAACAAAGCTAATGTCCTCAGGTACTTTTGAAGTAATTACTGCCATTTTTATTAAGTCTGGGGCTGACTCAATGGCAGCTAACAATAGCATTGGTTGAAAACTAAGAAGATTCAGGTAATTAGAATTAATACATTTAAGTGATCTTGCTTAGCATCTAGGTAATCATTTTGAACAGTTTAGGTGATAACATTTGCTTTTGCTACATCTAAAATGCTTTGATAAACATCATTTTGAAAAGCATATTATTTAATGAAAAAAAGAAAAAATATGAACGAAATTTGGTACCCTAGATGCAGAGAATTTGGATAAATCCATTCAAAGTCATATGTCGGCAGCATGTTGACCCAACTGGCATTTTATGATGCTTGTTATCTGCAAAGAAGTATTCATAGTTTAGGTTTCCTTAGCATGGATGTGTGTGTGTGTGTGTATGTGTGTGATGTTTGCCTCTACTTACAGCAGAGGGCTTGCATTAAGTTTGCTATGTAGGAGATGACCTTTATATAAAAAGAATTTTCAATTTCTGTATTATTTAATCACCTTACAGTTTGAGGAAGATAAAAAAGTCATCTGAAAGGAAAAGTACATTTAAGAAATTCATTACTCTCCTCTCTGACTTTTAGGTGGTTTCCACAAAGCTGATATGTGTCGTGGCTGTTTGTCGTACAAAAGAAAGGAACAAATGTATAACAAAGATGTTTTAACAAGACAGTTTTAACTGGTCCCCAAACCAAACATTCTGAAGCTACAAATGTTCCAAGTAAGGGAAAATATATACCTGCATTCTTTTTAAAAATACAGTGTTCCTTCTTGTGACTAATGGAAATTATTTTAGAGAATTATAGCATCTCCGTATGCAAATCCCCATGATGCAGGGGGTGTGGCATTAGTTGTTATCCTAAAGTGCCATCAAGTCAGCCCCAGATTAATGGTAAGCCCACGTGTTACAGTAGAACATCTCCATATTGTTTTCTTGGCTGTAATCTTTATGGAAATAGTTTCCCAGGTTTCTCTTCTGTGGAACTATGGGTGGGTTTGATCCATTAATCTTTAGGTTAGCAGCCCATTATAAACTGCTTGTAACACCTAGAGAGAAGTGGAAAGTACAGACTCTTCCTGAGTCTCTTGGAGACCATCTCAAATTAAGTCCTTTCTGTACAGGCCCTTTCTGGCTCCTTCTCACCCGATCCTCTTGTGCTGAACCTTATCTAAATCTGACAGCCGCCACCAGTTTCCACACTCAGTGGAAAAATACCATCTGCACATGTTGCTTCCCATCCTTCTGAGGCAGGAAGACACTAGAGACATGTAGTACTCTACATTTCCAGAGTAGTTTCCAGCAATTAACTATTTTTCATGGCAGATGTCCATGGATCATTTCATTCTATAGATGGTCATCCTGAGGCCCAGGGATTGAATGACCTGCCCTCTGAAAAGCCCTTATAGAGCAATGTCAGAGCCCCATTCAGGAGGAAGGGCCCCTGAAGAAACCAGTCACCCCACATGCAAACTCAGGAAATGGAACTGTGGCCTCAGGCTTGATAGCAGAGAACTTTCATTCAAGCTAAATATAGCGATCCAAAGTGGAAGACAGCCAGGAGCAAGATGCCAGTTCCCCTGGGGCGTTACACAAGAGCACTCTAGGACCCCTAACAGCCACAGGTGGGGTGCATAGTTCTTTTTAACCTCTTCTAAAAATAAACCTTTAATGAGTCCAATCCAAGTGTTGATTGTATTGTCATTTCAAGTTCAGGATGAAAAGCAGTGGTGGGAGGAGGGAAAGAGGCAATTATTCTTAGAAAATCAGAGTAGATTCTACAAGTTGCTGAAAAGTGATTTGAAAAGTTTTAAAAGGTACAGATTTAAAATGCTTTTTACAGTATATGCTTTGTAATGCAAGTACCTGATAAATGTGTTTGACAAACTGTGTTCCTCCTTCTCCCAGACCTATAAATGTTGCTACCCTGTCTGCTTCTTATTCAGAGTTCTCTGTTGGTAGCCTTGAGGGGCCCTAAGTGGTGCAAATGGTTTGCACTCAGCTGTTGACCCAGTGGCTACAACAATTGGCTTAAACATAGCAACAATTGTGAGGGTGGCTCAGGGCTGGGCAGCTTTTAATTTTGTTGTACAGAGGGTGGCTGTGAATCAGAACTGACTTGGTGGTGCCTAACAACAACAACACTAACCAAAAGATTGGGGGTCAACCCACCCAGAGGTGCCTCGGAAGAGAAGCCTGGTGATCTGCTTTTGAAAGGTCACGGCCATAGAAAACCTTATGAAGAATGGTTCTATTCTAATATACATGGTACTGCCATGAATCAGAATTAATTCTATGGCAGCTGTTACTTCCAAGATCAAATAAAAGAAAGCTTCATTATCTTGCTCTATGGTTGCTGCCATGCTATGCATATAAAAGTAACAGTTGCCTAAGTTAACATTTCTTTTTGCAAGCTTGGGGCACCAGTTTCATTCAGAATGTGTAGTTGTGTAATGTCAATTCCAACTCACAGCCATCCTATATGACTAAGCAGAACTGCCCCATAGGCTTTCCTAGGCTGTAATCTTTACAGGAGTAGATCTCCATGTCTTTCTTCCTGAGAAGTCATTGATGGTTTTGAACCACTAACCTTTTAGTTAATAGCCAGCACTTAACCATTGCACCACCAGTCTTTGTGCAGGTGTCAAAACCAAAAAACCCAATGCTGTTGAATCACTTCTGACTCAGACCAGCCCTATCAGACCTAGTTGAGCTGCCCTGTAGCGTTTCCTGGGCTATAATCTTTATGGGTACAATTCACCAAGTTTGCCCTCCTTCCAAGCCACTGGTAGGTTCAAACCACCAACCTTTCAGTTAGTAGCCTACACCACCAGGGATCCTTGTGTGCAGTGTTGTTGTTACGCACTATCAAGGCAGCACTGACCCATAGTGACACTATGTACAATTGAACCAAACATTGCTGGTCCTGCACCATCCTCACAATCATTTCTATTCTTGAGTCCACTGTTGCAACCACTGTGTGAAACCATCTTGTTGAAGGCCTTTCTCTTTTTTGCTGACCCTCTACTTTGCCAAGGATGGTGTGGTGAGTCCAAACTGTTGGCCAGCAAAACCCTTCTCTGCTCCCCAGGGAGCCACTGACCTCCTTAGACACCGCAGGGCTGCCAGAGTGAGTGATCATGAGCAAGGGCTTCAAAACCAGATAGGCCAGAATTTGAATCACAGTCTCACTCTTCACTGTTGTTTCCATATTCAAGCTTCAGGCTATTTGCTTCTAACTCTGAAAAACAATATTGAGCCCTCTTAATATAGAAGAGGAGCTCTGGTTGTGCAGTGGTTAAAGCATTCTGCTGCTACCAAAAGGTCGGCAGTTCAAACCCACAGCCTTAGAAACCCTATGGGGCAATTCTACTCTGTCCTGTAGGATCACTATGAGTCAGAATTGACTCCCTGACAGAGGGTTTGGGTTGGGTTTGGTTTATATAGAAGAGGCTGTGAAGATTAGATATGAGAAATGTAGGGCATCCAACACTTGTATACCTTTATGTGAAGGACTTACTGATGAAGGCCAAGGCCTTCAGTATGGATTATAACAGAAGTTCCTCACAACTGGATCAATAAACAATGTCATGATAAATGAAGAAGGAATTGAAATTGGCAATTATCTCATTTTACTTGGATCCACAGTCAATACTCATGGAAGCAGCAGTCAAGAAATCAAACAATGTATTGCATTGGGCAAATGTGCTGCAAAATACCTCTTCAAAGTATTAAAGAGCAAAGATGTCACTTTGCTAAATAAGATAGGCCTGACTCAAGCCCTGGTCAATCATCTCATATGCATGTGAGGGACAGACTATTAAAAACGAAGACAGAAGAAGAACTGATATATTTGAATTGTGGTGTCAGCAAAGAATACTGAATATACCGTGGGCTGCCAGAAGAATGAACAAATAAGTCTTAGAAAAAATAAAACCAGAATGTTCTTTAGAAGCAAGGATGGCAAGACCTTAGCTCACTTACCTTGCACATGTCATCAGGAAAAACCAATCACAAGACATCATGGCTGTTAATGGGGAGGGTCATAGAAGGCAAGAGAGGCCCTCAGTGAGATAGAATGGCACAACTGCTGAAACAATGGACTGAAACACAACTAACAAAAACAAAATGCCCTTAAGTGATCTTGCTTAGCACCTAGAAAATGATCTTGAACAATTAGGTAATAAACATTTTGTAAAACATGATTTTTAATAGAGTGTGTTGCTGTTTTTGTTTGTTGCCGGTGACTTGGGTACGACTAGTGGTGTCTTCATTCATAACAGAACAAAGCATTGCCCAGTCCTGAACCATCTTCTTGATCATTGCTGTCTGAGTACATTGTTGTGGCCATTGTGCCAATGCATCTAACTGTGGGTTTCCCTTGCCTTTGTTGGCCCTCCATTTTACCTAACATGGTATCTTTCTCTAGCAATTATCCTTGCTGCTGATGGGTCCAAAGTAAGCAAGTCAAAGTCTTGTACAGTATTCCATGATACATAGGATTTTTATTGGCTCATTTCAGAAATAGATCTCTAGTCTGTCTTAGTCTAGAAGCTCCACTGAAACCTATCCATGAGGTGTTTTAAATACTGGTGACATAGTTTCTATCGTCATAGCAATATGTAAGCCACCACATGTGACACACTGACAGATGGCTGGTGGTTAATAGAGTATAGGATATTGAATATAGGGTAGTGTTAGTTTTACAAGTGGCAGTGATTCCATGGGATAACTCATAAGGAACAGCTAATTTTACGACTGCCAAACATATAGAGGGAAGACTATTCTTAATCAGCGTTCAAATGTTCCCCGAATTTTTTATTTGACTCTGAATTTAGAGTCAAATGATTTTTTCCTTCACTATAAGGTTGGTGAATTAAGGGCATTCCATTACCTGAGCCCCACTATGATAAACTGGCTTTCCATATTTCCACATATACTTCACCCTTTCTCAAAAAGAAGGCATGTCTGCACTTCTCCTGTTACTTGCTTCCCAAGTCTAATAACTATTTTGTGTTCGGTGAACTCTTTGCTAATTTACTGTTGGACACATATGGAATCATCTACTGCAATGGACTTTTCCAAAGACTTAATAACCTACAAGATAGTCTCAGCTCTCCAAAGCCTACAAAGGGACTTTTCCAGCCACACATTAAAGGAGCTCAAAGAAGGCAGGGCAGAACCAAGGTAGTTCCCTGAGCTTTAGTTCACTCTCTCTAACTAAATTCCTAAATTTATACATAATTTTCAATAAACAGCATGTTGACACTAGTTTGCCCCCCCCCCTTTTTTGGCTATTGTTATCTCAATCAAAGTCTGCTCCTTAGTGTTATTGTTTCTACAATCTCTGTTTTTAAAAAAAGCTTTTCTCTGAAACTTTTAGAATTCCTGACGCAGGGCAGGTAGACTCGTGTGACTTGACTTTAACTTATGTGCTTTCAAAATTCTAATTATAACTCTTTGGGGAGCTGCTCTACAAAGGGTTGTAAAAAAGAAGAACTGGTGGTTGGACTGACATGCTGGCAGGGATTAAACCTACATGTCACTTTGGGGCTGGGTGCAGCTGCTGCAGTTAATGCCACAACAAACAACCCTAGGACAAAGGGTTGGCCTGGTACACTGTCATATTTTATGGGGTACTTAGGAGGAGGCCTTGCTTGAGGAAGGTGAGCACAGCAGCTCTGCTAAACATGGTAAAGTTGGCTGCCTTGCCAAGCTGACTTAGGGGCATCAAGGAGTCCCCCAAAATAATGCCCTTACCTGCTCTCTGAATTTATACCCTTTCATCCTTTAATTAAAAGGTCAAATTAGGCATCTAAAAATCCCTGCTAAAATCATAGTGAGTCACTTTACAAGGGGTGAGTCACTGACTGTTTAGAGAATATTACATGTACTCAATCCTCTTAGAAGGAAAACCTTTTAGTAGGGATTTATTTATACAGTCTATTACTGAGCCGATCTACTGAGGATAAAAAAGATTTTCTGTTTAAGAACTCTCCACTCTGCCCATCTGCACTCATCCACACACTTTCTTACCCATAGTGCCTGTATTCACCATGAACAGTCAGCATGTTAGGTTAAGAATTATTTTTCTGCACTGTTTTTCTGCCTGTTTTCGGTCATTGTTTGCAAACGTAGGACAGAGAAGAGCAGCAAGTGTATCAAGTTGCTTAAACCTTTGCTTCTCAAAGATTGGCCCATTGACAAGCCACTTCACCATCACATGGGTAAACCATTAGCCATTGAGTCAATTCCAACCTATAGTGACCTCATGTGTGTCAGAGGAGAACGGTGTACCACAGGATCTTCCAGCGGCTGCTTTTTAGGAAGTAAATCACCAGTCCTTTCTTCCAAAGTGCCCCTAGGTGGACTCAACCTCCCTCCTTTTGGTTTAGCAGCTGAGAACGCTGTTTGAACCACCCAGGGACCTCATCTTTGAGATACTTACTTGTTTTAAATGAAGAATTACAGGCCCTACCCATACCTATGAAATGAGAGACAGAATTTTTGCAAGAATTCCAGTTGATTTATGTACATATTAAAGCTTAAGCAGCTTAGTGTGGATTTATTTAGTTTGGGCCTATATGTTGGAAAGACAATGGATATTTTCTGGATGTTGAAAAGAGATAAGAGAATGCAAAACATTGTACCCCATTTCATTCCTTGGTAGGTTTATCTGAATGCCCCAAGGCCCTGTCAACTAGCCTGTCTTGGACAAAATCACTTTATAATCTGGTCTGATTATAAATGCCAAATGGTCAGGTCTCAACCATGACCCATTCTTGTGTTTGAATAGACATTCTCAGAAGGGGAAGGGGGTGTCTCATATACACTCAGGCTTTCCATGCAGCTCTGCTATCCTCTGCCCCAGCTGTTGCTCTGTTCCTGGGGTAGTTCTCTGCAGACTCATCTTCCGATTACCCACAGAACAAGAGGACACATCTCCAGACCTCCAAATCCCAGAAAAACAGCACTCTAGACTACCCTCAGCTGGAGCTCTTTGGCATCTCTATATGATGTCAAAGATGCTCCTCTTTCTTTCAGGTAAGAACATTTCCCTTCAAGAGGCCACCTCTTTTTTAGAGAGGGAACCAGAGAATGACAAGGGTGGGAAAAGAAAAGGAATTCATGCAACATGTGGGAAGTAGTTGGCAGAGAGCAAAGTTTATCACTAGATAATTCTCTTTGGAGATGCTGAAGAAGTTCAACAGAGTTTACTCTTCATTATTCAATATTTTTTTCTGAGCTGAATACAATATGAGTCTCCCTCCATTGTCTCCAGCAAACCTTAAATAAAATCTACTACTCCCACCTCTTTAGCAAAATAACTGAAGTTAGAAGAACCATGTCTAGCCCGATTCAAGTGGTGTGGAGACAGGAGAATGACATCAGGAGCCACAGCAGGCTGCTAATTGACCTAGATTTCAGAGAAAGATGAGACTATAAAACCCCCAGATTTCAAAGAAATCTCAGGGAGATCACTGGATTTGCCACAGTATGTGGACAGAAAGCCTGGAAGCTTTATTTTTTAAGGGAAAGTGTGACCCCAGAAGGCAATTATACTACTCAGCCCTTTCCTTTAAAGGCACAAAGGTGATAGAGAGAAAGAGAAATTAAGTTGAGGTCAGGAATAGCCATTGCAACATGCCCTCTTCTGGCCTCTTCCTCAAAGTCCTTGCCTATAGGGATACTTTCTCTCAGGGACCCTCTTTGTCACTCCATAAAACCCAGGTTCTATCCCTTTCCCATTGGCTTCTGTCTGTCAGACCAGTGTGTGTGTGTCTAAACCCTAAGTCTGGACAAAGTTCCAATTCCCTTTCATGGAACTCCTGCGCCCAAAGATCATGACTCTTATCAAGCAACTCATGACCCTTAAGAAGGCTTGTTTGCTGACAGCACTTGAATCTCCAGGGGATACCACCAAGTTTTCGTGCCAGCATAGCTGAGTCTCAGCTGAGCTGCAGCCAAGAGACACCAGAACAAGAGAGCTTGTGTTTACTTAGTTGCTGCCATCCAAGCATGAAAAGATCCTGGCTTTGCCTCTTTCTGGAAGTCCTTTCTCTTCCTATCCAACCCACTGCCTGCCAGCATACACAGATGTATCAAGGGAATGACTGAACGTTCTTTTATAAGGGGGTTTTGAATGGTACAACCTACCATAGTTGATTGGGTCTCAAGGTGCTTAGTTTTCTCGGCACAGGATTAAAGCACTCTGCATTCCCCAAGAGACCACAAATCTATCACCACACCATTTTTGTCTACAGACTCTTCAGCAGTCTCCAATGGTCCTCAATCTTTGGTGTGCAGAGACCACTAACGATGCAGCTTCCTGGGCCCAGGAATCTCTAGGGGAGATTTTGAGGCTGGTTGCCTATAGGCCACACTGAGAGAATCCCTGTTCCAGGCCCCTGGCCTTTGATTTTCTAGTGTCCTAGCTTTAAGCATCCTACCCTCCAGGTTCTTAATGAGCATTTTTTGCTCCTATATGGTCTTTGGATCCTTACAGTACCTTTGGGGTAAGTTTACCATTTTTGCTCCTGGTATATTATTGTTTTAGTAGTTACCTATCTCACCGACTTAGACAGTGCCTTTTTTATTTGTATCCCTGCTTCTCTCACATTTTTTTCCTCAAAATCTCTTAAATTTTCACAATTCTGCCCTCACTTTGATTTCTCTCCAGCTCCTCCCAGTCCTCCCAAACTATCAACCAAAAAAAAAAAAAAAATCACTTTTATAATAGTCCTCTTCATATAGACAAAAAGTACATTTACATTTGAAGGCAAAGTCCTCTTTACCATCATTAAAAATGCTTAAGATACCAAAACCCCCATATTTACGTGATTAAAAGAGAAACTTCAGACAGGCCAGCAAGGGGTAATGACAAATGTTGAAATTTTTGCTGTAGCTAAACCATGTTACCTACAAATAGGGAACTAATGCTGAATTTCTTTCATTGTAATACTGAGAATTCTAAAGAAAATGTTTTAACTATTCCCCGACTCGAAGGCACATAACAACAACAACAACAGTCACTGTTACAATGACAGGATTCTACTTTAGCAGTTATATATCTCAGGACTCATAGCAACCCCTCCTTGGGTTTCTGAGGTGGTATCAAGTATCACTATGGAAGTAGATTGCCCAACCTTCCTTCCGAGGAGTAGCTGGTGGGTTTGAACCGCCAGTCTTCTGGTTAGCAGTCAAATGCCTTAGGCATTATGCCACCAGACCTCCCGCACTTTTATATATACATATATATTCCATATTTTAAATATATAATGAAGAGTTTGAAGATTTGTATTTACCAATGAAATTGGGGAAAAAGCAAGTGCTCAAAATATATTGTAATTTCAGAAATAAAATATATTTTTTAATGTATAAAATTGAAGTTTTAGTTCAAATCACTTTTTATTCATTGGCATCCTTTGGATAAATATTCCAAACTTTTAAAGGAAAAGGGAAGCAGAATTAAGAATTGCACCATTTAAGACTTCATGAGGCGTTTAACAGTTTGGTTTTTAATGTGCCTTTTATAAATGGGTGTTGGCTACTATTGCTTCCATTCAACTGCTTTAATAAAGAGCTGTATTTTTAAAAGATAGGAGGAAAAAGCAGTGGTTCTACTTTCTACTTCTGTTAAAACAATCAGAGCTCCCGACCAATGCGGTATGACTGCCACCTACTGGCAGCATATCCTCATTACAGAAGTCCTGCCCAATGGAGAGGAGGTGCGGCAAACACCCCAACTGCATGGCTAATCCACAAACCAAAACCACCTGTGATGAGGGTAAAGTTATATGTTCTATAATATTGACTGTCATAACTTCTAGGCCTATTTTAAGAAGCATAAATTTATTTATGAATTTTCAACAGAAGTCGTATAAGGTCATAGGATAAAGAAGGGCTATTTATGCACAGGGAGACAGCTTAGGGGGCAGGAGCGCACAGAGGGATGGACACTGGGAAGAGGTAACTATGGGGAGGAAATGAGAGGGGAGCTGTTGCATTGTGGTAAACTGTGGTCAATGACATGCGACAAAGTATATGTGAACTGCTGTATGGAAAGTAACTTTGCTCTGTAAATCTATTTGCTCTGTAAATCTTCACCCAAATCACAATTGAAAAAAAAAAAAAAAAAAGTTGTATAAGGATATCTAAACCTTTGATTTCACTCCTACGGAGTTTGTCTTTATATCATATGGGCTCCAAATGGATATAGTGTTGGGATAACGTGCATCTGAAGTTCATGTAGTAATTTAATTCTGTTGTTGTTGTTGTTATGTGCCGTGGAGTCAGACCTGACTCATAGCCACCCCTCCTTGGGTTTCTGAGGCAGAATCACTACGGAAGTAGATTGCCCAACCATTCTTCCCAGGAGTGGCTGGTGGGTTTGAACCGCCAGCCTTCTGGTTAGCAGTCAAATGCCTTAAGCACTATGCTACCAGAGCTCCTAATTTAATTCTAGCCCCCCCAAAGAAAAACATTTTTATTAAAAAAGAAACAACACAAAAATTTGTTAAATTTTGTATAACTGGAATAGTCAAGGAAATAACAGTGGACTAGATCCAATGGTGGATCAAAAGCGCCATACCTGCTTTCTGTGCTACCACTAACCAGTTAGTTCTTAGGCAACTACTTTAATATTTTCCAACTCTATTTGCCCGACCAGGTAAACAGTAGAGTTGAAGTAGATCCTCTTTAAGACATTCTCCCTGAAAAGTTCTAAAGCCAGTTGCTGTGGAGTCTATTCCAACTCATTGAGATCCCAGGTGTGTCAGAGTGCAACTATGCTCCATAGAGTTTTCAGTGGAGGATTTTCCTCAGAAGCAGATCACCAGGGCTTTCTTGGAGATGCCTATGGGTGAACTTAGATCTCCAACCTTTCTGTTAGCAGCTGAGCACAGAGCCATTTGCACCACCCAGAAAAGCCAAGAAAAATTCCAAGATCCTTCCTATTTTAAAACTCCCACCCAGAATGTTCCTTATAAGCAAGGATGGAGAAGTTTCAACTAACTTACTTTGGACGTGTCATCAGGAAAATCCATTGGCTACAAAAGGACATCATGTTTGGTAAAGCAGAAGGTCAGTGGAAAGGAGAGAAAGCCTCAGTTAAATGGATTGACACAATAAACTCAAATACGTTGATGACCATGGAGATGACGCAGGACCCAGCAACGTCTCGTTCTGTTAACATAAGGTCGTTATGAGCCGGAGTAGATTGACAGCAACTAAGAACAACAAAAATGGACCAAAACATTTTGTCATTTTCACTGAGCTGCTCCACTCACCCTGACTCTGGGCAATCACATTATCATCAGTGTTTCATGGCTAATCCCTTTTTATAACCTTATTCTATCTTCTCACTTTCTGGGAAGCTAGATGTCCTGGCTACCTAGTGCCACTCTGACAGGAATACACCCCAAATGGGATGGCTTTAACAAACAGGAGTTTATTCTCTTACAATTTTGGAGGCTAGAAGTCCAAGTTCAAAGTGCCAGGCTCTAGGGGCTGGGTGAAATCCCCTCAGCCTTGAGTTTCAGCTCTATCTCCTGCTCCCAGCCCACTGAAGCTGGAGGCTTTTCTTCACTCAGGCAGCAGCTGGCTACTGCAGCTGACAAACCCAAGGTCAAGAAGTTAAAACACACAGTCCCGATATTACCAAACAACACTCTAGGGCATTGATTCAAGTCTTGAAAAAGTCCCAAGATCAGCAGGGCAACATGACAGGCTGCTGAACAATGACTTGACTACAGGCAGGGTTCAAGCATGCCATCAGCTCGAGACTTTCTCAAAGTTGCTTGTAATTTACTGGAAGCAAACCACATCTCTAAAGTAGCAACTCAGCTGCTCCAGTAGATTCCACCTTACAGTTAATTACCAATCTCACCATGGGGAGTAACTACATCCAGCTGCCGAGCCACTCAACCAGGCTCAGCCAAGTTGACGTACAATCTTAACTACCACACTAGAGAATATTTCAGAAATATCTCAGCTTGTCAGTTGGTCAAATGATTTTTGTTTTTTACCAAATTACATTTATTGGGTAGTACAGAAGTTTTTTCCAATGAAGGCTGACTAAGAAGACAAAAAGGGTTCAGATAAAGTCCACAAGATCTAAAAGTGTGTTACATGGTATGGTTTATTTTGTTGCAGCTACTTCTGCAAACTTAAAAACAAAAGGTGGTATGTTTGAGTTGTCATTTTAGTTCATGCTTTCATTATTCAGAAATCAATACCAAAATGATTGTGATCTTACCATAAAGAAGGTGCCCCACATCAACAACGCAAATGGCACCTGTCACACACCTCAGGTACAGATGTTTGCATATTTTTAAGGCACATTGAGTGCCAAGTAGAAGGTTTTGCAGAAGGGTGCATAATATCACTTAATCTGTTTGCATTACCTGATAAGAACTCTCCACACCACAGTTCTAGGAAATTAGGAGTCATGTACAGCAAAGCACTCTTCTTAAACCACACAGTCACGTGCTTTCTTAAAATGACTGAAATAATGTACAAACACTGATCTGTGTGAAGACATGTTGATTCACTTTGATAAGAGGTGTTTTGTTAAACACAACTGATCCCTGAGTCCCTGAGTGGCACACACAGTTAAGTGTGTGGCTGTTTTTGTTGTTGTTAGGTGCCATCAAGCTGGTTCTGAGCCATAGCAACCCAATGTATAACAGAACAAAACACTACCTGGTCCTACACTATCCTCATAATATTTGGTATGTTTGAGCCCATTGTTGTAGCCACTGTGTCAATCTATCTTGTTAAGGACCTTCCTCTTTTTCATGGGCCCTCTACTTTACCAAACATGATATCTTTCTCCTACAATTGGTCCTTCCTGATCACATATCCAAAGTTTATGAGATGAAATCTCACCATCATCCTTCTACGAAGCATTCTGGCTATACTTCCTCCAAGACAGATTTGTTTATTCTTCTGGTAGTCCTTGGTATATTCAATATTTTTCAGTAACACCACAATTAAAGGCACCAATATTTCTTCAGTCTTCCTTAATCATTTTCCAGCTTTTGCATGCATATGGGGTAACTAAAAATACCATGGCTTAGTCAGGAACACCTTAGTCCTCAAAGTGACATCTTTACTTTTCAACACTTTAAAAAGGCTTTTTGCAGCAGATTTACCTAGTGCAATACGTTATTTGATTTCTTGACTGCTGTTACCATGGGCATTGACTGTGGTTCCAAATGAAATGAAATCTTTGACAACGTCAATCTTTTCTCCATTTATCATGATGTTGCTTATTGGTCTAGTTATGAGGGGTTTTTTTTTTATTTTTTTATTTTTATGTTTAGGTGTAATGCATACTGAAGTGCTTGCCTACTAACTGAAATGCTAACTGTACAATCCTACCCCAAAGAGCCTCAGAAGAAAGCCCTGGCAATCTGCTTCCGAAATGTCACAGGCATGAAAAGCGTATGGAGTACAGTTACTCTGAAACATACGAGGTTCCCTGAGTCAAAATCAACTCTATGGCAACTGATGTTGGTTTCTCCTGACTTCATTACAAAGCGTAATGTGCTTCAATAATGCTAAGTCACTGTTTCAAAAGAGTCACAATATCTCCAACTTAAAAGTAATCTTAAAAGTGATTTAGAATAACTTTCTTCCAAATATAAGATTGCTTTCTACCAGTGACATATAAGGTGGGTATGGAGGATTGGGATCAGTTTACCCAGGTATAGCCAATAAGACACATGTAGAAACAATAATAAAATCAATAAAAAATCAGTCTGCTTTGTATTATCAGCAAACCCAAAAAATCAAACCCACTGCCATCTAGTCAATTCCAACTCATAGGGATCCCCATTGGGTTTCCAATGTTGTAAATGTTTACAGAAGCAGATTGCCTCATCTTTTGCCTGCAGAGCAGCTGGTGGGTTCGAACCACCACCCTTTTGGTTAGCAACCAAATGCCTTAAATGCACCACCAGAGCTCCTTTGTATTATCACCAGACAACTATAATTCTAAATACTGTCATTGATAAAATATTCCATCCCACTGGGATCGACAACTCCCCAATCCCCTCTCAACCTACCTACTCCTCTGCTCTTGACACTACCTGGCATCTAATCTAAAATTTAAAGGAATGAGAACATGCTACTTTCTGTGTTTTTAAAAAACAGGTTTTCTACTTTGTATCTCCTAATTACAAAGGGACTAAAATTTTATAACCTGCTAGATATAGAAATAATATAACAAAGCTTTGTTTAAATTGTCTGTAATTATACTATTCAGAACTACTTCCAGCCTACATTTTGGCATATTTTCTGCCCGTCCTTCTATCATCAACTATTTTCTTTACATTATTGAGATAATATATTTATATTAAAGATCTATAATAAATCAGCTTTAAAGGCTAAATAACACTCCACTCTATAGATGTGCCATGTATTTCTTAACCAATCCTTTAGTGATGTGAATTTAAGATTCTTTCAGTCTATCATTCTTTAAAAAAAAAAAAATGTAATGATGAAGATTACTGTATTATTGTTATTGTTGTCTAATTATTTTGGTGAAAATTCCAAGAAATGGACTTACTGGGTCAGAGATTAAAACTTTTTAAAAGCCTTAGAGGCGTACTGCTACGAAGCCAGTTCACACTACCAGAGCTGGCTCTACAGAGGCTGATCACACCAAACCTCACCAACATTAAGCATTATCAGGTGGCTGTCTTTTTGGTTTCTTCTTTGCTTACTGTGTTTGTTTTGTTTTGTTTTAATATTTGCTAATTTATAGACAAAAAATAAATAAGTATCCCATTGCTATTACAATTGTTTGTTTCATTACTAGTGGGATTTTGCATTTGCATTTTCTCATTTATGAATTTCTCTTCAATTCTTTTGCCCATATAAATGTTCACTCTCTGAATGTTTTTCATTAAAAACTGCATGAAAAAAGACACACATACACTATTTTGAATACACTTTATTTTTCAGAGCAGTTTTAGATGTTCAGAAATATAGTCCAGATTCCTCTCTCCCCACTGGCATACTCATGCATTCTTGTGGTACATTTGTTACAACTGATGAACCAATATGGATATATTATTAGTAATAGTTAATATTATTAAAGTCCACAGTTTACATTAAGATTCACTGTGTTATACAGTTCTATGGGTTTTGACAAATACATAATGCCATCGGTCCACCATGACAGTATCATACAGAATAGTTTCACTGTTCTAAAATGCTCTGTGCTCCACCTATCCCTCCCTTATCCCTGAACTCTTAGCAACCACCGATCTCTTGACTATTGCCTTTGCCTAACTGTCCTGTAGTTGGACTTACATTGTATGTAGCTTTTTCAGACTAGCTTCTTTCACTTAGCAGTAAGCATTTATGGTTCCTCCATGTCTTTCTATGGTTTAATAGCTTATTTCATTTTACTGCCAATAATACTCTATTTTTCTTAACATACTATTATCCACTCACCTATTGAAGGATGTCTTGGTTTCTTCCAATTTCGGGAAATGATGAATAAAGCTGTTAGAAACATTTGTGTGTAGGTAAACTCACAATTTTTATAAGGTTCCATGATTGGGATGCTCTTATGTTAAAAATCGTCTTATACTGATCCCAAATTTGCTGCCATGCACCTTCTACCCAGCAGACTGAATCCTGCCTCCTGAAGCCACATACACTCAACTTACTTTTCTTTCCATGGAACTTCAGACCCTTACATACAAACATCACAGTCTCCTGTGTTTTCTTTCCAGATTTATCAATTGCTCCACACAATCAAATGACTTTGCATAGTCAATAAAACACAAGTAAACATCTTTCTGGTATTCTTTGCCTTGAGCCAAG
>NW_006921816.1:1826202-1835331 GCF_000298275.1 Orycteropus afer afer
GAAGGGACCATTCCCTGGAGAAGGATGTCATGCTTGGTAGGGTGGAGGGTCCACGAAAGAGGAGGAGGCCTTCAACGAGATGGATTGATACGGTGGCTGCAATGATGAGCTCAAGTATAGCAGGGATTGTGGGGCTGGCGCAAGATCGGGCAGTGTTTCGTTCTGCTGTGCATGGGGTCGCTATGAGTCAGAAATGACTCCACGGCACTTAACAACAACAACAACCACCACCATCCTAGTTGGACACAATTTAGTTTGTTAGAGTCCTCTAGAGTGGCAGACAAAAGACAGATACAATAATCCAGCTACCACCTGAACAGTCAAACATCATAGGATGTTGACCTTGATGTTGGTGCCATTTTTCTCTGTGAACATTACCTAAAGTGTCCCTAATCTTTCCTTTTCAATCACACCTCACAGATGTCTCACAGTGAGTAAAAAAGCTACTAAAACCTCCAACTCTTTTTCATAACTGTTCTCAAGCCGGGTGTCTATTTTGTGCTATAAAGACTGATCTGAGGGCCCGAAAAGTGCATCTTTACATTCATGGGAAGCGTGGCAGATACCACTGGCAGTACACAAAAATACATTCTCTTCTCTTCCTGGAATACGGTTAGGATGCATTTCCCAGCCTCTCTTGCAGTTAAATATAGTCACATGACTTAATTATCTTCAATGGAATGTGAGTGGCTATATATGCTTCTTGTTGCCGTGACCCATATTAACTTCCCTTACTTTCTCCTCCATGTTTATTCATGACTGTGGCTGACTAGGTTTGTAAAACTGAGGTCAACTTTGAAACCCACGTGTTAGACACAGCCCAGCCACTGTCAGTCTGGTTTCTTACCCTTAGACTATGAAAAGGAGGCCTGGCCCACTGCCCTGGGTACCCTGTGAGTAAGAAATCTTGTACGATGAACTGTGAAATTTTTAGTCTGTCCCTTAGCTGTAATTTAGCATACCCTGACCAACACAGGAGAAAATGAAGTATAACAGCAAGAAGCCACGATGAAGCTATTATATGCCAGTTATTCATCTGTTAGCTCTCAACTCCCTTCCTGACTTTCTCTGTTCTCTTGTGTATCACAGGGAGCTAGAAGCCCACAAGCTACATTTTCCAATGATTTCCTTAGCAGCTGACTTCCAGTTGGACGAAGAAATATATCTTTTTTTCTTACCTTTGGCTTTGGATCATTCCTCCAACAGCAGCAGCAGGAGTAGCTTGCAGCAGTGGTGGGCAGCTGCAATTTACAGAAACATTGGTTCCAGTTTTCAGAAACATCAACAGGAACATGTCCTTCTGAGTTCCCCACACCAGCAGAGGCAGTTATGACAGGAACGGTGTCATTCTGTAACACAATTCAGCAACCATTGTGTAGCCTGGTTTGTGTGGCTCAGCTCAAAGATAGTTATAACTTCATGATGTCCCTTTTTCTCCACTAGATCTTCCAATATGTTTATAACAAAGTCCCCCCATTATATCATTCTCTGGACAACCTATCTAAGTTGTTTCTCTTTTCTTAACTGAACGCACACAAATTGACATCCCAATGCTGCTGATTACTAGGAAGTTCCTTACATGCCTGTGCCTGAATTTTCTCATCTTTTAAAAAGAAAAAGAATAATATTACTTGTTCTGACTAATTAACATAATGTTGATGATATTCAAATGAAAGTGATTGCTGGAATTCATAATTTATAGATATATTATTACATTTTTATGGACTCTGATTAAGTTTCCTCTTGTTGATCAAATCTTTTTCTAGACCTTTAGAAATCTCTTAAATCATTCTAAATCTATCTAAACATCTAGTTAAGTTGATCTAGTTAAATATGTTAATTATTTCTACCTTTGAGAAAGACCAATATGCCTACTACCAGCAGTGGAGAGCTGTTTCATCGTAAGTACTAAGGGTGATAGTATTTCTCATTCTAGGGTAAAGCTGCAGCTGTTTCAACATGGTCTATTAGGAAATACCAGCAACAAAACAATCGGCCTGGCTTCCTGTAACTATGCAGAACTCAATGAATTCCAGTGATGGTCTTGAGCATAGGGCACATGGTAGATAAAAATAAAGAAAATCAAAAGCCAAACCCATTGCCAAAGAATCAATTCTAACTCATAGTGACCCTATAGGGCAGAGTAGAACTACCCATGGGTTTTCTGAGGCTGTAAATCTTTACCAATGCAGACTGCCTCATCTTTCTCCTGCAGAGTGGCTGGTAGATTCAAACATCCAACCTTTTGGTTAATAGCCAAATACTTCAACCCCTGTGCCACCAGATCTCCTTCATAAATGGAGAGTGACCTCAATATACCAGGCTGATTTTATTCAACCTGTACTCAGGCCCCTTTTAAAAGAGGCAGAACCTCAGCTGTTTATCCACTCAGACCCTCCACAGTTATTGCTGTGAGATGATGCTTCATGTGTGCTGTAAAGTGAGGCCCCTTGTGTTCTCCTGCTCTGTGCTTTTAGCCAAGATTTCTGTCAAGGCCCCTTAGCCATGGCCTCTGTGAGGACACTTCCTACTGTGTACAGGACTCCACCCTGGGCCAACAGCATGCCTCCTATTGCTTGGGCTGCTCTTGCTCTTTGGAGGCAGTTCAGTAAAAGTGAAGAGAAGTAGATGAGAAGGCTTAGCTTCTGATTTCAATTCCACTCTCTCTGGATGAGTGAATTTGCACAAGTCTCTCTCTGTTCCCCAGTTTTGTCTTCGCTAACTGGAAATGGTCATTCTTGCTCTTTCTAAGTTGTGCTATATGTATCAAGCAAGAAGATATAATGGAAGAAAAAGCACAATACTATCAGGAAAACTGAGTTCCAGTCCTAGTAAGCCACTAACTGACTAGACTTTGTTGTTGTTGTTGTTATGTGCCGTCGAGTGGGACCCAACTCATAGCGACCCCTCCTTGGGTTTCCGAGGCAGTATCACTACGGAAGTAGGATTGCCCAACCTTCCTTCCGAGGAGTGGCTGGTGGGTTTGAACCGCCAGCCCTCTGGTTAGCAGTCAAGTGCCTTAGCCACTATGCTACCAGAGACTACTTCAGACAAATTACCAAAATCTCTGGCCTTCATCTTCTCATTGGCATGCAGAGTTTTGGCTACAGGGGTAAATAATCCTTTCCTGCATCAAAGTCCATGAACAAAAGATGTATTGTAAAAGAAGTAAATATGCTATAACTATATTTGGAGTATTTCTTTCATTTATTACCAGATCTTCAAAACCTTTTTAAGCTGTTACTCTTTATAGAGGCACTGTGCTAAAAAGTTATGGATTCAAAGAGGTGTAAGTCAGTCCTTACCCTCAGGGGACTTATAATCCTTAGCTTTTAGTACCCTGTTAGAATGAGAAAAAAAAAAAAAAGCTTGAGGTAGACAAGAGTTTTTCAACCTTGGCACTATTGATGTTTTAGGCCAGATAATTCTTTGTAGCCAGGGCTGTCCTGTGCATTATAGAATGTTAAGCAGCATTCATGACTTATATACCCAAGATATAGTTGTTGTTGTTGTTGTTGTTGTTGTTATGTGTCATCAAGTCAGACCTGACTGATAGTGACCCCTCCTTGGGGTTCCAAGGCTTATCACTACGGAAGTAGATTGCCCCATCTTCCTTCTGAGGAGTGGCTGGTGGGTTTGAACCGCCAGCCTTCTGGTTAGCAATCAAGTGCCTTAGGCACTATTGTGACAACCAAATAATGCCTCCAGATACTGCCAAATATCTCCCTGGAGAGCAAAATTTCTCCTGGTTAAGAGCCACTATTCTAAGGTCTATGGATAAATAGTGATCAAGACACACAAAGTCCCTGTTTCATGGAGTTCACATTCTAGGAAGTGACCAAGATGATGAATACATGCTTCAGTTCTCTATCACTGTAGAAAAAATCATCCCAAGTTTTGTGGCATAAAAGAACAACTATTTTGTTACATGCATGTATTCTGTAGAACAGAAATTGGAGCAGAGAATGGGGGAATGGCTTGTTTCTGCTCTTCAGTGTCTGGAGCCTCAGTTGTCAAGACTTGAATATCTGAGAGTGACTTGGGGGCTGGAATAACTTAGAGCCTTCTTTAATCACATGCCTGGCACCTGAACTGAGATAACATGAGCTGGGCTCATCCAGGGTTATCCTCTAGGGCCCCTACTCCACATGGCTTGGGCTTATTTCAGCATGACACCTGGGTTCCAAAAGGGCACACCACTGGAGAGAATGAGTGAAGAGCGAGTTTTCCAAGAAACCAAGGTAGGGGCAGCAAAGCTTCTTCTGACTTAGCCTCAAAAGTCATGCAATGTCATGTCCACCACATTCTATTGGTCACAAATGAATCATTAAGGCCAGACCAGATTCAAGGAAGGAGAATTAGGAATTATTCTTGATGGGTGAGGGCCAAGGTCATATTGCACAAGAATATATGGGATGGGAGAGATATATAAATTATATCATTTGCCACAAGTCAGCAAATATGCTACATAATTTCAGGTACAGTTAAACAGAAATGATACTCAAAACATTTAGACTGCAAATAGTTTGAAGGATCTTTTTTGGGTGGTAAAAACATTCTGAAGTTGGATTGTGGTTATGGTCAAACAATTCTGCAAATTTACTAAAAATTATTGAATTGTGAACTTAAAAAATGAACTTTATGGTATATAAATTATACCTCAATAAATCTGTTTAAAAATATGTTTGAAAATCAATATACCACAAAAACTGAACATCAGATAGACAGACACTGGCCACAGTGCTAGAACAGGGTCCTGGAGGCCTCCTTCAGTTAGTGGGTAGTAGAAAGGCCTCAGCTGTCTGGGGAAGCATAGGGGTGGCCAAGGTGAGAGTGGGACACTCTGGGGCTCAGGACATGGCTACTGACTAACTGATATGAATGAATTTTAACATTTGCAGGAGGTCTGATAGCGTAGTGCCTAAGGCACTTGACTGCTAACCAGAAAGTTTACAGTTCAAACCCAGCAGCCACTCCTCAGAAGGAAGGTTGGGCAATCTACTTCCGTAGTGATACTGCTCAGAAACCCAAGGAGGAGTCTCTATGAATCGGGTCTGACTCTACAATACATAACAACAACCACCACCAAAACTAAGGGCCGAAAAGGGTTAGCCAAAGAAAGCTGGACCAAAGGCAAGTGAGGTGAAAGCAAATTAATCCCAAAAAGAAAGATGAGAGTAACTGCCAGAACAGCAGAATGGCAAGGGAAACAGAGGCAGAAATATGAGCCAGTCCTGATACACAAGGAAGTCCATCTGCCTAACTGACATATCCACTTGGCAGTCCTTTATTTCTCAATGAACTAAAATTACCATTATGAAAACTTTACTGAGTATCTTGAAGTTCATGCCATGAATTTTAAGTTGTCCAGGAAACTCTTCCATTTTAGGAATGTTTTGGAAAGGTAAAATCAAAAGTGTTTATATCTTTCATTTCCCCTTCTGTGGACATTCCATTCTTTTGCTCTCTCATTCTCTCTCTCTCTCTCTCTCTCTCTCTCTTTCTCTCTCTCTCTCTCTCTCTGCTTCTAGTTTCCTGTTCTTCTGGGAAGAGAAAGGATTAGGATGAATTTTGCATCTTAAAGTTGTTGAGTTATAGCCACATCCAGATAATCTTATCCAACAATAAAGCTGTTGTTGATGTTGGATGCTGTCAAGTCGGCTCAACTCATGGTGATCCTATGTACAACAGAACGAAACACTGCATAGTCATGTGCCATCCTCATAATTCTTGCTATACTAGAGCCCATCGTTGCAGCCACTGCATCAGTCCATCTTGTTGAAAGTCTTTTCCTTTTTTGCTGACCCTCCACTTTACCAAGCATGATATACTTCTCCAGGGAATGGTCCCTTCTACCACATGACCAAATTAGGTGAGATGAAGTCTGGCCAACAAAGAAGCTAGAACTGCTTATATGGACAAGAGAAGAAAAGGAAATAGGCTCCCAGTTAATTCACGATGACCAAATGCCTTGGCCTTTAAAATATTATGTTAAGTGATCATCTAATTAGGGCAGAGAACATAGAGGTGGTAACTCAAACTAAACTTCCAGTTGGTGTGTTTTTAAGAAGCAAAATGGAAACTCTGAGCTTGCTACAGAATTAAAAGGAGAAATAAGCCCTCCCTTTAGAGAGTAGCCTGCAATGTAAAACAATGGTGAGTTATTTCTTTCTTTGCTATTCCTCTGCTCCAATTTAATATAAAACAATAGTTTATTCTTTTTTCATGGATAGGGAGAACAGGAAGTGAGAAGTAGAGTGAGGATCTTTCAACCTTAAGCCACAGTAATGCAAAACCATGGTTATCACAGGTCATAGTAGCCTCAAGCCATGGTAATCCCAAACAATGATTTTTCTTTCCATATGTATCCTTTATTTCCCATTAACATAATGGTGGACAAGAAGAGATTATGCTTGGTTAACAGTACCATTTCCCTCTGCTGAGATATGAATAGGATTGCAATTGGCAAGTGAACAGGTGAAAAGCACACATGATATTTGGGATCTCTGTATACATACGTAAATTAGGAAATGAATGAAAAAGTCCTTCTACTATATGGAGAAGTAGATTCTTTTTAAAAAGTTCTCTTTAAAGAAATGCCAAGTCTCAGAAGCCTTATCTTCTGATGAAACATTAAAATCTGGACAAAATGTATCTCCCCAAATTCTCTTATGTGTTTTTAAAAATATATGCTTTAAAGGAGCTCTGGTGGTAGGTAAGCCATTTGGCTGCTAACCAGAAGGTCAGTGGTTCAAACCCACCAGCAACTTCCCAAATTCTCTTATATGTTTTTAAAAATTCTTACTTTGCACTTGTTTAAAGGGTTTAGAAACAAAAGTTGAGGGTGTTTGTTTTGTTTTTAATAAGAACTGTTTGACATTTGAACAATCTAATGTAAAATATGTTGAGAAATACATTTTTATGAATATTCATGTAGTAACACTGCAGCAACTGATACCATTATAATAGTGAATGTGTAGTAGTGAGCAGGGTGTGAGGAAAAGATCCTGGAAAAAATGGAATAAGTGACAAAATGGAAGAATTACATCAAAGGAAAGGTCAACAGATGAAATAGAACAAAGGAGAAAAGGAGGTGAGCAGGAAGATTCAAAAGGAAAGACGAGTTATCTTAGTAAATCCTGCTACTCTCTCCTCAAGAAAAGAGAAAGTTTAAAATAGAAAAAAACAGAATATACTAAAATGGGAACAAGTAGATAATAAAACTCTGAACACAGGGACACAGGGAACAGAAGTCTGCTGCATGATGTGTTCCTTTATCTCCTCCATGTGCACATGCAGTCCCTTGCTTGCCTGAACTGGCCTTGTCTGCTACAATTGGATGCTGCACCCTTCACAGAACAAACTGTAGCCAGAGAAATTTACATGCTTATGTACAATAAGTTATATATATGTTATCAGAGCTGCTCTCCTCTAGGCTCAGGCTCAGGAATTTCTCACTGGCCACCAGTTTGTCGGGGTCTCATACATCACTGACGAGCAGAAGTAATATGAAAGAATATTAAGAAAAGATGGAAGGACACCAGGAGGGAAGAATTCTTGCAAATTGACCTTCAGCGTTGCAAAAACTTGAGACCTTGTAATAGCACTGTCATCTTGGTATCATATACAGTTGTTGTTGTTGTTATGTGCCGTCGATTCAGACCCAACTCATAGCGACCCCTCCTTGGGTTTCTGAGGCAGTAACACTATGGAAGTAGATTGCCCCATCTTCCTTCTGAGGAGTGGCTGGTGGGTTTGAACCGCCAGCCTTCTGGTTGGCAGTCAAGTGCCTTAGCCACTGTGCTACCAGAACTCCCATCATATACAATAGTCCCCCTCAAACTTCAATGTACACAGGAGTTACCTGAAGATCTTGTTCAAATGCAGATGGTGGTGCTGGTGTAAAGCTTGGAATTCTACATTATAAAAAGCTCCTATTGTTGTTGTCATCATCATTGTGACTGTCCAGTAAACTCTGACTCAGAGCAACCCTATATGACAGAGTGGAACAACCTCATAGGGTTTTCTGGCCTGTAATCTTTACAGAAGCAGATCACCAGCTTTTCTCTCCTATAGACCTACTGGGTTGGTTAAACCTCTGACGTTTCATTCTGCAGCCTTGTGCTTACACACCAGGGTTCCTTAACAAGCTCCTCCCATTGCCATCAGAGTGGCCCTATAGGACAGAGTAGAACTGCCCCCATAGGATTTCCAAGGCTATAATCTTTACACAGAGTCCATGTACCATAAAGAATTAGTCAACACTGAACCATTTCAGAAGGTAGGATATGATCAAGAACCAATGGTATTGAGGGAGGAAGTCCAAGCTGTGCTGAAGGCACTGGTGGAAAACAAGTCTCCAGGGTAATAGGATATCAACTGAGATGTTTCAACAATGGATGCAACACTGGAAGTGCTCAATCATCTTTCCCAAGAAATTTGGAAGACAGTTACCTAGACAAACAACTGGAAGAGATCATTATTTGTGCCCATTCCAAAGAAATGTGATCCAGTAGAATGTGAAAATTATTGAACAATATCATTAATATCACATACAAGTAATATTTTGCTAAAGATAATTCAAAAACATTTGCAGCAGTACATCAACAGAAATTCAAAATGGATTCAGTAGGTCACAGAAAGAGGGATATCATTGCTGATTTCAGATGGATGTTGGTTGAAAGCAGAGAGTACCAGAAGAATGTTCACCCAGGTTTTTTTGACTATACAAAGGCATTCAACTATGAGGATCATAATAAATTATAGATAACATTGTGAAGAATGGGAACTCCAAAACACTTAATTGTGCACATCCAGAACCTATACATAGACCAAGAGGCAGTGTTTCAAACAGAACAAGAGTGTGTGGTTTCAAATCCAGAGAGGTGTTCATCAGTGTTGTATCCTTTCATCATACTTATTCAATCTTTCTACTGAGCAAATAATCTGAGAAGTTGTACTATGTGAAGAACATGGCATCAGGATTAGAGGAAGACTCATTAATAGCCTGTGATGTGCAGATGATACAAATTGGCCTGCTGAAAGCTAAGAGGACATGACACACTGATGAAGATCAAAGACTACAGTTTTCAGTATTGATTGCACCTTGATATAAAGAAAACAAAAATC
>NW_006921816.1:1838945-1849047 GCF_000298275.1 Orycteropus afer afer
GCATAAATTTGAATAACAGTCATATTAACAGGTCATCCTTGTAGGCGTATGGATATTATCCTATCGCTGACAGCATTGTATTTCAAGACAGATCTTGAAACATCCTTTGTGATGATGAATACCACACCATTCCTCTTTAAACTGTCGTTCCCGGCATAGTAGATCACATGGTTGTCTGATTCAAAATGACCAAAACCAGTCCATTTCAGCTCACTAATGCCTAAGATATCAATCTTTATGCTTTTCATTACATTTTTGACAACTTCCAATTTTCCTAGATTCATACTTCGTATATTCCATGTTCCGATTATTAATGGATGTTTGCTCCTGTTTCTCCTCTATTTGAGTGGTGCCACATCAGCAAATGGAGGTCTCAAAAGCTTTACTTTATCCATATGAGTAAGGTTGATTTTACTCTGATAATGCAGTTGTTTCCCAGGCCTGCTTCAAGAGCTTTCTAAGCTACGTGACTCATCCTCCTCCTCTGTATTAGACAATGTTTCTGGACTATTCATAAATTTGCGCAGTAATGTATCAGACAGTGTTTCTCTGCTATTCATAAGGTTTTCCCTGGCCAATTCTTTGAGAAGTGGTTGGCCTCCTCCTTCTTCCTAGTCTGTCTCAGTCTGCAAGCCGGGCTGATACCTGTGCAACAGGTGCACCCCACTGGGTTAGAAACACCAGTGGCACAGACTCAGGACTCACAGCAACATGTCACCACAGTAGGACAAACCGACAAACAAGTTTGTCTCCCTTAGCCAATGATACCCCTCCAACCACCCTTACCTGGATCTCTGCGGCTAACTCCTCAATCTGTTCCAATCCCCGTTGCCTTTTCTGTCCTCTCCCTGCTTCCTGCCTCACTGCTTGTGGGGGGTGACCTGGGTTCCCTCTCCTCACCTGGCTCCCTGTGGTTGACTCCTCGATCTGTTCCTATCCCCTTTGCCTTTTCTGTCCTCTCCCTGCCTTCCCACCTTGCTCCTTGTGGGGCATGGTCTGGGATCCCTCTCTTCACCTAGGTCCCTGTGGCTGACTCCTCTATCTGTTCCGGTCCCCTTTGCCTTTTTTTGTCCTCTCCCTGCTTCCCACCTTGCTGCCTGTTCTTAGGTCCCTGGAATCCAGATGAGAATGCTATCACTTTAAAATCCAAAATGGTTGCCACTTGTAAACAGTAAAAATGGCTGCGCCCTCGGTCACTTTAAATATCCAAAATGGCCACCACTTGTAAACATTCCATGTATATAGTAGAGCTTATAATCAAAAAACCAAACTCACTGCCATCAAGTTGGATCTGACTCATAGAGGTCCTCCTTGGGTTTTGGAGGCAGTATCACTACAGAAATGAGAAGTGGCTGGTGGGTTTGAACCACTGGCCTTCTGGTTAGCAGTTGAATGCCTTAGGCACTACATCGCTAGAGCTCCTAGTAGAGCAGATGGGGAGCATATAGGTTTGAAACTTCTAAACCATAACCAAACATCTTGAAGTCACTGGGCTGGGAGACTTAGGGCCATAATCTTAGGTTAAGTAGCATAAGAGTCCACAAAGACATTGTTATACATCCTACTTTGGTGAGTAGTGACTGGGGTCTTTAAAGCTTTCAAGTGACCATCTAAGATACAACTATTGTTCTCTCCCCACTCAGACAAAAGAAGAGTGAAGAAAATTAAAGACTCAAGGAAAAAATTAATCCAAGGGACTAATGAACACATGAATCACAATCTTCACTAGTCTAAGACCAGAAGAACCAGCTGGTGCCTGGCTACCACTCCTGACTGCTTTGATCAGGATCACAATAGAAGGTCTTGGATAAAGTAGGAGAAAAATTTAAAACAAAATTCAAATTCATAAATAGAGTAGATTCACTGGTCTGATAGGAACCGGTGGAACCCCTGATACTATGGCCCTTAGACACCGTTCAAACCTAGAACTGAACACACTCCCAGAGATCACCTTTCAGCCAAACAATAGATAGGTCTATAAAGTGAACAGTAATATCTGTGAGGAAAGTACTTCTCAGAACCATCAACCATAGGAGACCTACAGGGCAGTATTTGACCAAAAACAAATTTCAGAAGGCAAGAAGGGGCAGGAAAGATGGGTGAATATAAACAGGGGATGCAGAGAGGAAGTGGGAGAAATACTGTTACATTGGATAGATTGCAGCTAATGTACCTGTAAACTCTCACCTAAATTACAATAAAATGTTTTTTTTTAAAAAAAAAGTGTGTGTGTGTGTGAGTGTTTTGTATGTGTGTCTAGAAACACATTCTTTCCTCTGTGTACATACAGAGAGAAGGCAGAAGGCAGGAATCCATCAATTATTACTGCATGTTGTTCTGCTTCCCATTCAGAATAGCTGCAGCTCCTCCTTCAGCCTCCCCACCTCCACCTGCCAAAAAAAGAAAAGAAACTCACTGCCATTAAGGCAATTCTGACTCAAAGCAATCCCCATTGGGTTTCCAAGGCAGTAAATTTTTATGGAAGTAGATTGCCCAGTCTTCCTTCTGAGGAGTGGCTGGTGGGTTTGCACCACCAGCCTCCTGGTTAGCAGCCAAATGCCTTAGGCACTATGCTACCAGAGCAGATAGAATTCTCTACACATGAATCTGGCCACAAAGCAGTAACAAGGTGTCGGTAACCCCAGTGAAGGAAATGGAGCTCAAGGACTCTGGAAGTTCTAATATGATGCATTAGGTGGCATCAGGATGGTCCCTTATAACCTTTTCCTACCTTGTTCTGACCTAAGCCTTCTTCCATACTGGAAATCATAGTTGCCTCTGAATCACCCCAACCTGAACATCAAGGAATGTTGGAAAGCTTTGGAACTTAAGCAGAAATGTTGAGAATGTGCTAAAAACACAGCTGCAGGATCAAAGCTGTTGGTTTGACCCTAATTTTTCACACATTCTAACGACGTTCTTGATGTGGAAGTTTCTTTGGTTCTTCTTGTGTGAGGGTGAACAGAGGCATACATTCTCCTTTACAAACCAAAGACTAATAGCAGTAGGGAAAAGGTATGATTTGGCCTCTTGAGAAGAGGTTGAATCACTAGTTCAATCCCAGTTGGAGGTGGGGGGTCTCATCTGCATTTCCTTTGACAGAAACCACAATATTGTGTGCCTTGGTGTGGGTGTACTCAAAGGTATCTACCTGAATTTGCATACTTCCTGACTGACAGAACTCTCCTACAAGAACCTCAGGGCCTGGGCGGTGAGTGTCACTGGGAGGAGTAACCAAGTTTCACTTCCTTGCCTGCTGGAGACTCACAGCTACAGCAGGCTTCTTTGTCACTGAAGAGCAAGAGAGTGTGAGGAGCACTGGAGTCCATCTCTCTCTGCGTCTGTGATAGTGAGGAGAGTGAGGAGCGCGAATGGGCAGAGCAGAAACACTAGAAGGGAAGATGAGTGACCAGGATCCCTCAGACCTGTGGAGCAGATTGGATGGCGAAGCAGATCTGCTCCAGGACTTGGGGTAAGAGAGCAGGTCTGCTTTTCAAAGGGTGAACGAACATTAAACCCCAATTCCTACTCAAATGCTTAGTTCAATTAACGATTATCTTCAGCACTCCATTTTTCTCTGCCACCTCTGATCTTCTGTTTTCCCACTTTATTGCTTTATGTCTGTTAAATATCTTCCTGTCTGGTACTAATTGCATTATAAAAGCATTATTTTTCCAGAGGTGAAAACAGGTAGATTGAGAAAATGCAACAAAATTAATTGTTAGGCATTGTTTGAGAATAGGGACAGAATGGAGATGTGGGAGTTGATATTGCTTTAGTTTACTTACTATTGTTTTAGTTAATAAATAAATATGTTGTTAAAGGCTTTAATTGCCAAGCTATTGAGTATAAGAGGAGTATGTTTTGGGTAAGATAAACAGAAAACCTACCCTACATTAAACCAGAGGGACTTTTTCAAAAGAGAAAGAATGAGGAAGTGTCTGTAACAGTCTCACATATGTGTTCTTTCTTCTGATACTGTATTTGTGAGCTCTTGTGTATATCCATGTCTGTAGGGCAACTTGGAAACCCAAGGAGGGGTCGCTAGGAGTTGGGCCGACTCGATGGCAAATAACAACAACAGGGCAACTTTGAACTTTTCATATATTAACAATTCAGGAAAATGGTAAGTTAGTTCAAATCAGAAAAAAAAAAAAAATCTGCCTCAAACAGACTGTGTAAATTTAGTAGGTAGAGTTATCTGCGTCCTGTCTTTAAAAGGCACCCAGATGAAACGATTTATCAGTATATTTAATAAAAGAAGTATTACACAAGAAAGGAGTGGGGGATTTCCTAGAGAAACTAGGCCAACCTAAAACACAAGCAATGTACTGACCAAGCTGGTTTTGACACGTGTGATTCAGGAAAGGTGAAACCTGACCATTTTGTCTTGATTCATAGATCTAAATCTTCTAAACAACCCAGTGACACAGGAATTCTTATCATTTTCATGTTACAAACATAGAAAATGAGCACCACAGGGCTGAATAACTTGCCATGCATCACTTAAATGGCACAGCTGGATGACAACCTGCCAAAGACTGTTTTCTTAACTGCGGGAAAGATGAAATAGGAATGAAATCTCGCTGCATTAAGACAAAAATTTCATGTTTTTGTGTTGTGTTACCTTAAAAGTTCATAATAATACCTGTCTTTAGATTTAAAAGTTGAGGTCTTATAGTTGAACTGTTCTTTCATATGCTAAATCAGGTATAACAATATAACAGAATTTTCAATGAAGTTAAAAAAAATTTGTAAGTTGATTTTGACTCATAGTGACCTGATATATTCAGAGTAAGACTGGGTTCCACAGGGTTTTCAAGGCTGTGAGCTTCTGGAAGCAGATTGCCAGACCTTTCTTTTGAGTGAACTCCAATCTCTGAACTCCAACCTTTCAGTTAGCAGCTGAGTCTGTTAACTGTTTACACCATTCAGGAGGTGCTTCGGTAAAGTAACTTCGCCTTACTGGGAAATCAGGGTTCCTAAAGCTCCCTGGTAGCATAGTGGCTAAGACACTTGCCTGCTAACCAGACGGTTGGAGGTTCAAACCCACCAGCCACTCCTAGGAAGGAAGGTTGGGCAATTCTACTTCCTACTTCCGTAGTGATACTGCCTCGGAAACCCAAGGAGGGGTGGCTATGAGTCGGGTTTGACTTGACAGCACATAACAACAACAAACAACAAAGCTCCCTGAGGAGCTCTGGTAGCCTAGTGCCTAAGGCGCTTGACTACTAACCAGAAGGCTGGCGGTTCAAACCCACCAGCCACTCCTCTGGAGGAAGATGGGGCAATCTGCTTCCGTGGTGATACTGCCTCGGCAACTCAAGGAGGGGCCACTATGAGTCGGGTCCAACTCCACGGCACATAACAAAAACAACAAAGCTCCCTAAAACCAAACTCACTGCCATGAAATTAAGAACTCCCTACCCTTCTAGATTGAATTTCCCAAACAGTAAAAGAGCCCTGAGCATCCAAAAAAGGTGTCACAAAGCCTAGGCACTAAAGCCAGATTCTTGGATTCTCACTCAGAGACTAACTGAATCATTAACCTGTATTTTTTTATATGCTTAGTAATCTGTATTCCCAGGGTCCTATAGTGAAAAGAGTCCCTGGGTGGTGAAACTCTTACTATAAATGAAACTCTTTTTCTTTGAAGCATTATCCTACTTGTGACACATAATCTATACTAAAATATCTGATTAATTCAAGTTTTAAAAAGAAGCTCAGTAAAAACAAAACACTTTAATGCAGTTAGTTAATAAAAAGTGACTGGTTTTAATAATTTCCTTTAAAAAAAATTAACAGGTTAGTTAGGTAAATTCTTAAGTGTATATTCCTGATGGATATAAACAGGTAATTTAGTTGTTAGGTTAGATACCAAAAACCTACTTTTTGTTCTTTGATCCCTAATTTCTTTTTTTGGAATATATATGTTCTTCGAGTTGACTCAATGGCAGTGAGAGAGAGAGGTATGTTCCTCAAACTGAACTCTGAATTGCAACAAACACATCACTTGCCTTTCTAGGGCACACACAACTTGCTCAGAGCACAGGTTTATTATTTTCAAAAGCATCTAAATCAAGCAACTCATACACATTTCCATGTCTCATTCATAGAGTGTCAGTCCCAAAACGTGTTTTCTTCCATCCTAAATGTATTAATGTTCTTATGAAATCAGTGTCTAAAAGCAAAGCGAAATAAAATCATCTTGAATTGTTGCTCAGCTTCAGCTATGCTTTGGTGGTGTGGGATTTGGGAGAGGAGGTGGGAGTGAGGCAAGGGTAAGGGGCAAAGGGGGTATAGAGAATGATAGTTGAGAAGCAAGACTTGGAGAAAGAGTGGTCAAGTCATTGCTTTCAAAATGAAGAGATCAGGAAATAAAACAAGGAATAACACTAGAGCCATCACCTAAGTAACAAACTAGCATAGCATTGCTAGCCAATTAATAATTTAAAATTCCAACATTTCTTCACCTGAAACACATATTCCTACAAGTTAAACTATATAATTGAAGACATAAAAATATTTTAGAATTCTTTTAAAGTAAATCTTCAAACTACTCAGTCAGACATATTCTTTCAAGTGAGAAATATAACAAATATCCCATCTATTATACTGTATATACTTTCTGAAATCTCAAAATTTATTTTGAAAAAAAAAAAATATATATATATATACATATTTGGCTGTGTTGTCTGGAGTCAAGAAACCAAATGCTAACATCTAGATATTACAGTAAATCAAAAGTATTTAATTCTCTGCTTCTTAATCTTCACAAATGAGAAACGGTTAGAATAGGTCAGAGGTTAGCAAACTTGTTTCCTAAAGGGTCAAATAATAGTTTAGGATTCGCATGCAATCTCTATTGCAACCACTCACATCTGCCAGTTTCTTGTGAAAGATGTCATAGACAGCAAAGAAACAAATGAGTGTGACTGTGTTTTTTTAAAATAAATGAATAAAGCACAACTTTATCTATGGACACTGAAATTTGAATTTCATATAATTTTCATGATGATTTTCTTCTCATTTTTCCTTCTACTTAAGAATGTTAAACTATTAGCTTACAGGTCCACACACAAACAGATGGCAGGCAGAAATTAGCCCTCAGGTAGTGGTTTGCTGATCCCTGGGGTACATGACAATTACCAAAAAAAAAAAAAAAACCTCACTGCCTTGAGTCAGTCTCGACTCATAGCAACCCCTCCTTGGGTATCGGAGGCGGTTATCTGTATGGAAGTAGATTGCCTAGTCTTCCTTCTGAGGAGTGGCTGGTGGATTTGAACCGCCTTCTGGTTAGCAGTGAAATGCCTTAGGCACTCCGCCACCAGAGCTCCTAATTACCAAAATAAGCCCCTACTATGGGGTCAATATTTTGCGTATATAGTTGTTATTTGCCATCGAGTCGGCCCGACTCCTAGCGACCCCTCCTTGGGTTTCCGAGGCAGTTATCACTATGGAAGTAAGATTGCCCAACCTTCCTTCCGAGGAGTGGCTGGTGGGTTTGAACTGCCAGCCTCCTGGTTAGCAGTCAAGTGCCTTAGGCACTATGCTACCAGAGCTCCTGCGTATATAGTAGAAACCGTATAAGACAGAAACCTGTCAGAGAAGCAAAACTCAGATATTTTCCACTAAACAGAGCAATAGAAAAGCAGTAAGACTGCCCCATGCCAAAGGTGGGAAACTTAGGAGACCTAAAAATACAAGGCAATCCTGTCAAGTTCTGGCTCTCACAGGTTTCAATATATTAGCTTTCATCTTCAACAGGTATTAGTTTTCCACCTTTAAAGAGGAGGAGAGTCTCTAAGAGCAGACAGGTCAGGTCACCTGAAACCCCAGAGTATTTGGGTCCAAAGCCCATGCTCATTGCACCAGATCTGTTTGCCTCCATATTGTAACAGTTACTATTGATCACCTACTATGCACCCACACCATGCTGCACACATACATTTTGTCACTTAGCTTCACAATAACAGTTAAAATCCAATATTATTATGCTTTTAATAGCTGCAGAGGTGACTTAAGTACATTAAGTGAGCTGTCTGGGTCTCAGACCTGGTAGTGTTGGAGCTGAGAGGCACACCACTTAGGTCTGACTTACCCAAAAGCTAATGCTCTCTCCATTGTGTGATGCTGCTTCACCAAGTTACCAACCAAACATGACAAGCTCTAATAATGGCAATTAGTAATGTTGGATGCTTATCATGCACCAGGCACTATTTTAATCCTTCTGCATGTATGAACTGATTTTATTTACACAGCATTGCAGTAAAATAGATGCTATTACTAAGGTCATCCACATTTACAGATAAGAAAATTGAAGGGTGGAGCTTTTATCTCACAAACCCACCAGCGACTCCTCGGAAAGAAGGTTGGGCAATCCTACTTCCGTAGTGATACTGCCTCGGAAACCCAAGGAGGGGTCGCTATGAGTCGGGGCCGACTCGACGGCAAATAACAACAACAACAACAAGGTTATAACGGTAGTAAACTTTCAAGCCTAGGAGTTTTGCTCCAAAGTGCACTGTACTGAATCACTAATGCTACTTTTTAATTGTATCAAACTTTTTTCTTTGTGGAGTCCCTGGGGAGTGCAAATGGTTAATGCCCTAGGTTGCTAATTGAAAGACTGGCAGTTCAAGTCCACCAAAAATAGTCTATGAAGAAAGGCCTGGTGCTCTACTTCTGAAAATCAGCCACTGAAAACTTTAAGGAGCATAACTCAAAAACGGCTAAGTTTTGCTGTTGTTGCTCTTCGTATTATGCTATGCAATTATTACTACCAACCAACTTTATTATTAAAAGGCATTATTCATTCTATTTTTCACATACTACATATGCTTATACACAGAAAGCCAAGCCAATATCCTAACTAATCTAACCTCATTAACTTTTATGTAGATTTCTGGGTTAGAGAGATTGAATAGGCTAAGAAAAGTATAGTAAATTCAAAGCTTTAACGGAACCTGTTTTCAGAATAGCAAAACCAGGCAGAGATAAAAAGTTTGTTCCCCTTCTAAAAACAATTCTGCAATCTTGGATTCTGAAAACGGAAGGTGCTTCTCCTGTGGCTGTATGATAGCATGCCTATCTATACATGGTTCAGTTTCTCCTTTGCTCAAATGAATTTCCTCTTCAGCTGTTGTGTTTTTATGTTCCTTCTATGGGTGACGGTGGCTTCTTTCCACTTACCTGTAGAATGCTCTCCAGACAGGTTCTCCACATTTGGCTGGGGTCACTTTATTTCATCCATTCATTTATCCTTCCATTCATAAATCTATCTGTTGAATGATGGCATTATGTAAGGCAGTGTAGGGAATACTGAAATAAAGAATTGGCTATCTGCTCTAGGAGCTGGCAGTGCGGAAAACAGAATGCACATGCATGGATAGTTACAATGCAGGGTAGTTTGGTCTGAGGGTCTTAAAAATGTATAGATGATAACAACATAATACAAATGGCAGGCAGGAAGGAGGATCACTGAAGTGGAGAAGATGGCTTTTGAACTGGTACTATTTTTGACAGTTGAAAGCAAAAAGATGACTTTTTTTTTTTTTTAAAAAAAAAGGCATGAGTAATATTGGTAAAAATGGCAAAGCACAATGAGTATTCAGAAAATAAGAAGAGGCCAGGTTGAATCAGATCCTCCTGGTCTCTGGGATCCATCTGGTAGCTAATCAAGCGATAAAGAGACCCCAGGCTGGAGGTTTGGATAATCAGTGTTCAGTCAGTCTTGTCCTGGGGCATACCTGCAACCATGCTCTATGCAAGCTTCCACCTGGCTTTCCTATTCTACTGTGTAGTTCTATGAACATGCCCTTAGCCTTTTTTCTTTTCCCTTCAAGACTGAGTTATTTTGATACTTCCATCAGCTCTGCTAAAGGATAAATTTTTATTCTAAGCCTATACTCCTTGATACAGACCTGCCTGAAACCCTCCACAATGCACATAGCTGGGTCTTAGCCATATTGCTTGCTCACCTCCAGACTCTCTCTGGTCATGCTCCACCTGACTCCTTGTTGCTAGCATCTGCTCTTGTTATCTTTTTTTTTTTTTAATTTTTTTTTTTATTCTTTTTTTTTGTTTGTTTGTTTGTTTGTTT
>NW_006921816.1:1853387-1859050 GCF_000298275.1 Orycteropus afer afer
TATCTTCTGTGTCTGTGTTAATTGGTTTCCCTTTTCTTTGTTGAAGAGGGTCTGTGCAATCCTTCTGCCTAGTCCGCCATCTTGCCCCGCCTCCCTCTTATTATCTTTTGCCAGACTTTTTTTGTTTAAAAATATTTATAACTATAATATATTAATGTTGTTGTTGTTGTTGTTGTTGTTATATGCCATTGAATTGGACCCGAATCATAGCGACCCCTCCTTGGGTTTCCCAGGCAGTATCACTACGGAAGTAGATTGTCCCATCTTCCTTCCGAGCATAGGCTATTATTTAGGATTAAAATATCATGTTAGCTGCAATTTTCTTTAACACTGTTCACATAAAAACATATAAAGAAAATATGGCAAAATATTAAAAATTATTCTACTTAAAATGGGTATGTAGGTACTATTTACTACTTTCCTGTATGTGTGAAATTAGTCACAATAAACAGTTAAAATAGTAATAACCAAACCAAACTCACTGCTGTCAAGTCAATTCCAACTCATAGTGACCCCTCCTTGGGTTTCCGAGGTGGTATTTCTAAGGAAGTAGATTGCCCAGTCTTCCAAGGTGTGGCTGGTGGGTTTGAATCACCAGCCTTCTGGTTAGCAGTCAAATGCCTTAGGCACTAGGCCACAAGAACTCCTAAAATAGTATGAATATATATTAATTATAGGAAATTTGAGAAATAAAGAAAAGCACCAAGAAAAGTCAGTCAGATGCCTCCAAATGAAAGGACACTTGTTTGACTTCTTTCTAGGCTTTTATAAATATTTTCTGTGAACACATACAGATACACACAGAGACTGGATTGTGACCATATTGTACATGTAATTTTCCACTTGCTTCCTGGTAGGTATTTTCCCATCTTCTGGGTCTGGCCTTTCCTGGCTCAGCCTGCTTCCCTACATGAAAGCTGGGTCAGTCCAGATTCCAAAAGACCTTAAATAGATTAGGAAATTTGACTTTGACTTTGATAATTGATGTTACGGAATCCTTGGATGTTGGTAGGAATGAGGAATTACATTACCATCACATTTTGTTTTTAGGAAGATTAATATAGTAGTTTGAGCATGATGATGTTGGTGGTGGATCCAGAGCCAAGAAAACTAATTAGTGAAGAAGCCATTTACAGAATTGGTAGAGAAGAAACTAGAGTGAAGACCAGGGAAGAACAAGGAAGGAACAGGGTGGGAGCCAGTCATTCCATTGAGCTAAGAACAGTAAGTGATTCACATCCAAACAAGAACTAGTTTTACTGCTTTTGTGTATATTTTTCAAAATGGTATAAAAAAAAAGTATTCTAATTTGTTCTTTGCTTGCTCTGTTACTATATATTTCTGCAATTTTCTGGGTTTCATGCTACTACTCCTAAGGTTTTTGACACACTAATGGTTGAGCATTACATTTTGGGTTGATTCTCCAGATAATTTTAGAAACATTTGCAGATATCAGTCCTGAGGTGCTAAAGGTTTGACCACTTGCTCTAAGTTGAAGCATAGTAAACTCATTTTGACAATGAGCTCCTTAGGAACAGGGTTGTAGATTATTCCTATCTGTCTGTTCCATGCAAACCCAGAGCTGGACACAGCAGATGTTTAAATGTGAATTGTCTCAATCTGAGTCAAAGTTTAAACCAGAACTCAAGGCTTCTGACTTCAGCCAATGAGCTCCCCCACTACACCAACACTGGGGATGGATTTGTACTAATCACCCTCAGACTCACGCAGATGCCTTCATGTTCAAAAGTTTTTACTGGTGGAACACCCTGATGTTGGTTAAAGGTATCATCTGAACCATGGAATGGAGAAGAGATGGCTCATGAAACAAGGTTCTGCCTATATTTTTTTATATCCTCAAAATTTAGGGCTCCTTTCTGTCCCTGAAGGTCCTGAAAGTGGCCCTCGGTGTCACCTAAACCAGCCTTCAATGGTCAGTTGTCAATGGCAACCTCAGTCTAAAGACAATTACCCTGAAGCAGCACTTTTATGAGTGTAGGCTGCAAGAGTAACCAGAGCAACAGCAGAGTCAAGGTTGGTTCTGCTGGGAGATGAGTCCTGCTGACAGTATCTTTGGTTTGGGATCCCTGCCCAGCCTTTCTAGGTCTCCTTAAGTCCTTATCTACAGGGTTTTTTTCTAGGTGCTCTCCAAAACCTTTGTTCCCATTGTGAAATAAGCATTCCCCAAGCCCCAGCTATCTTGAGGGAAAAGTGATGTCCTTTTGGCCTTGCAGCCATTCCTACACAGTGGAGACTGACCTGGGAACTGCATGTTGTTGTTGTTGTTGTTATGTGCCGTCGAGTCGGCCCCGACTCATAGCGACCCCTCCTTGGGTTTCTGAGGCAGTATCACTACGGAAGTAGGATTGCCCAACCTTCCTTCCGAGGAGTGGCTGGTGGGTTTGAACCGCCAGCCCTCTGGATAGCATAGAAGGAGTTTATTTCGGTGGTACAGTGCCTAAGGCATTTGATTGCTATCCAGAAGGTTGGTGGTTGGAATCCACCAGCCACTCCTTGGAAGGAAGACTGGGAAATCTACTTCTGTACAGATTTACCACCTCGGAAATGCAATGGGGTTTGCTATGAGTTGGAATTGACTGTATGGTAGTGAGTTTGGTTTTTGGTTTTCTGCTGGAATGAGGTGCAATTTGCTGTTCCTTCCTTCATCCCCACCCCATCAGTGGATCTGTCCAATGGTCACTCCAAATCTGTCTCCAACTTCCGTAAATGTATTGACCCATCTCCCATTGTGGCTCTGTGGGTGTCTCTTTATGCACCTGCATCTCTCTTGTTTTTCTGCTTTTATCTCCTGGCTCTCTGTTTTGTATCCCTTCAATCACTGTCTCTTGGTGCTTCTGGCTATCTGAGTGAGCCCTGCCTGCCTTTCTCTCCCAGTTTTGAGTCTCTATCTCTCCATCCACAGCTCTTTGACTTTTGTGTCTCTGGCTCTTTGTGTCACTCCATGGCTCCGCATCTGAGTCTCTGTCTCTCTCTGTCTCAGCTTATCTCTGTTTTTATCTTTTGGAATTTCTTGCATCATTCCTCAGATTCCTTTAAGAACAGGTTTATCCTGGTCTCCAACTCCCACAGAATTTTCTTCTCCCTTTCAGTCCTGTTTCTCTTAGCTGAGCCTTGACTCCCACTAGAAAGCTTGGAGCCGCCTATCGTTCATTGTTGGATGAGATGCTCACGTACTGTGCCTTTTTCATCACACTGGCATGTTTCCTGAAGCCTGGGGCAGCCAGCCTCAACAATGAGCTCAGCTTCCTAGCATGCATAAATGTGGGCATTTAGAATGGTAATATGAAAAGCCACAAACAACCTGGTTTTGTCACAGAACCCTACCTATTGCACAGACTGTGAAGAGCCTTCCCTCCACCTCGCCCATATATCACACTACTTCTGTCTGAAGCCTCATCAAAAAAAAAAAAAAAAAAAAAAAACAACAGTTGCTCTCAAAAGCAGATCACCAGGGCTTTCTTTCAAGGCACCTCTGGGTTGAACTATCAACCTTTTGATTAGTAGTTAAGCACTAAACCATTTGGACCACTCAGGGACTCCAGTAGGCCTTTCAAAACTTTCAAAATTCTTTGCAAGGTCTCTGCTTTGTTCTCGGCACTTGTACAGGGTCCATCAGTGGGATCAGTGGAGTAATAAGCCTACACTTGTGAATAAGGTCTTAACATGCTTATACGGACAACATCATCTTGTTTTAAGAAGGGCTGGTAGCACAATAATTAAGTACTATGTTGCCAACAAAAACTTTATGGTTCGAACCTACTCAGCAGCTCAGTGGGAGGAAGAGCGGGCAATCTGCTCCTGTAGAGATTACAGCCTAGAAAACCCTATAGGGCAGTTCCACTCTGTCACATGGGGTCGCTATGAATCAAAATCAAATAAAAACTACAATAGTATCTTGTTTTCACATATGTCACAGCCTGACTTGAATACAAATTGCAACACTGGTAGTTATTGAACTAAATAAGACGTTTCCTTATTGCAAATCCATGATTTCTGAGAGGTAAGAGCTGTAACTTTCCACAAAACTGAAATATATAGCAACAACTTTATGAAAAAATGAACACAAATGAGATCAGCCGCCAAGAGATCCCACGGAGTGCTAAGGATCGATTAACCCAAGTAAAGATTGCTTAGAATGGGTATGCCTAATAGTGTCATCTTTTGTTTTATTGTAATTGTGTCGGAAGGATTCTGAGGCCCAGTCTAGGCTCATCGGGAAAGAAGACAGATCGATTATACCTATGTTGACCACAGCCTTGTTACAAAAAGGAAGTGGTATTGTACGTCATGCAGCTGCCACATGTGGTCTAGATTGTTCAGAGAGTCAATCACTGTCACGCAAAAGTGAGAATAACTTTGAAAATCAAGCAAAAAAAAAAAAAGTCTTCTAAACAAGAGCAGATTTTGTTGGCTGTTTTGCTATAGAACATTTTACAATCTGAAGTTTCTGTTCTTGTATTGAGGCTGAGTGTTTGTCCTCTGTATAACAGATATGACAGAATCTTGGTTCTGTGACACTTCTTTTTCCTACCAAGAAGAAGAAAAACATGTCGTAAAATGTATGCATACTGGTAGGCATGGGATACTAAGAAATTTTATCATTGAGAAATACAATCTAAATGGTCATGAGGCTCATGTTTAAAATGCAAAGTTACTTTTGATGCCCACCTCTTCCTCCAGCATTATGTTGTGTCACTCTCCAATATGGACTATTCCAGCTAGGCATTCTGTTTCCTGTAGACACCTATACATGTGTGAACTTCAGTGACTTTGCTTATGCCATGCCTACACTTGGAACTGCCTTTTCTCAGACTACTTACTGAGTCCTATTCATTCTTTAAGCCCCAGCTCATGATCTTCCCCTTGGTGAAACTTTCTGTCATCATTCTAGTTCTCCATAAGCTCCTTCTCCTAAACTGTTTACGGTCCGTATCACTAAGATGGCAGCTATTTGATGATTTTCTATGTTAACTTGTAAGTTCTTCTCTTTTCTTTCCCTTTGGTATTGTAGAGTCAGTAGGATCTTGCTTTCCCTCTTTGCCCTCATCTTCACATGCCAAACACTGAACTCAAACCATCAAAGTTACTGAAATAAATTACATCAAGTTTTAGAACCAAAACTCCCTCACATCCATGTTTCTCAAACTGTAAACTGCATAACAATCACCATGCAGTTTCGGTACATCCACATTAAAATTCAGCAGGTCTAGGGTGGACCCTGCAAATGTGCCTTTCTAACAAGATCCGGGGTGATATTCATAATGCCTCTCCATATTTTGAGTAGCAAATCCTTACTTTGTTCTTTAAACAACAGGTACAAATCATTAGTGGTCTTAAAGTCAGTTCAGTAGGAGCTCTGGTGGCATAGTGCCTAAGGCATTGCTGCTAACCAGAATGCTGGTGGTTCAAACCCACCAGCCACTCCTCAGAAGGAAGACTGGGCAATCTATTTCCATAGAGACTCTGTCTTAGAAACCCAAAGAGGGGTCACCACAATAATTTTAAAAAATAATGAAAGAGAAAAGAAAATATTTAAATAAATTGCATCCAAAAAAAAAAAAACCAAACTTACTGCCATCATCGATTCCAACTCATAGCGACCCCCTTTGGGTTTTCAAGGCGGAAGTAGATTGCCCAATTTT
>NW_006921816.1:1859180-1860805 GCF_000298275.1 Orycteropus afer afer
CAACTCATAGCGACCCCTCCTTGGGTTTCTGAGGCAGTATCACTACAGAAGTAGATTGCCCAACCTTCCTTCTGAGGAGTGGCTGGTGGCCACCACCAGAGAAGGATAAATATTATTTCCAATAATGTTTTGTTTTATGCTTGTGTTTGTGATATATCTCTGTGCATATATATGCAGAAAAATATAAAATGCATTTTAGACTGTGGGCTGATCCAAAATGTTTGAAAACTCCTGTAAAGCACAGCAAATTAAGACAATAAGCCCAATGGGATAGGAATCTATGAAGGCTCCAATATGCTGGAGGACCAGTTTTCTCTATCTCCTATTTTCTCCTTTCTCTGTAAACCACATTTGCCACTGAGTTGATCCCAACTCATGGTGACCGCATGTGTGTCAGAGTAGAAATTTGCTCCATAGGATTTTCAGTGGCCCCTTTTTGGGAAGTAGATCACCAGGCCTTTCTTCCAAGATCCCTCTGGGTAGAGTTGAACTACCAATCTTTTGGTAGCAGCAGAGTGTGCTTTCACTACCTAAAGATTCCTGCATTCTCTGTGGTTGAGCTTATTTCCTGCACATTTCCTGAGGGGCAGCTATGAAAATTCTTTAGTGGGTGGTGTCTCTTATTTTCTTACCGTATCATGGAAGGAATAATACCACTATTTCTTCCAAAGTCAACTGCTGGTTTTGATAATGTCATTGTTTTCAAGCTTAATTAATCTCTGCTCCTCATGGACCCGTAATTATGGCAATGCACTTGCCTTGGGGAAAAAGGAGAATACAGCATGCCTTCAAGTATGTTATTATCAATAGCAATGTTTCTTGTTCTTCATTCCTTCTTCAGGGAAAATGAGACTAAGAAGAATTTTTTTTCTTTAGTTTCAGGAAAATGAATCTCACTCCACACTGCATGGATGTCTATTCCTAGCACCTAGCATAATGTGTGGAATATTCATAATATATTAGATAATTTAGCAAAGTGTGTCACTAGTCCTCTTCTACAAAAGTTAATAGGATTATATAAAATGTTTACAAAAGACAACATGTACCAATGAAAGTGGGTTTTTTTTAGTTATTATTATTATTATTACTACTACTCAAACCAAAACCAAACTCACTGCCATCGAGTCGATTTTGACTCATACAACCCCTCCTTGGGTTTCTGAGGCCGTATTCTATGGAAGTAGATTGCCCAGCCTTCCTTCCGAGGAGTGGCTGGTGGGTTTGAACTGCCAGCCTTCTGTAAGCTTTACAGAAGCAGATTGCCAGGACTTTCTTCCATGGCACCATGGGATATATTCAAACCACCTTTCAATTTGTAGTTGAGCACAAGAAAATTAGGGAGGTTCTTGTGTGTGTATGGGGTGTGTGTGGGTGGGGGGGGTCACATAGCTAATAAATAATTGTCATCCAAATGGCTAGACTAGGTGAGAAAATGACTAACATGACCTCTCCTCACTATATTCTCACTGACACTACAGGGGTCTTTGCAATTCAAGTTTGCTATTCGTTGTTGTTGTTGTTAAGTGCCGTCAAGTCGTTTCCGACTCATAGCGACCCCATGCACAGCAGAACAAAACACTGCCCGATCCCGCACCAGCCCCACAATCCCTGCTATACTCGAGCCC
>NW_006921816.1:1863705-1865575 GCF_000298275.1 Orycteropus afer afer
AGTGGACGGCCTCTTCCTTCTTCCTAGTCTGTCTCAGTCTATAAACTGGCTGTTACCTATGCACCAGGTGCATCTCGCTGGGTTTTAACACCAGAGGTTCAGCCTCAAAACTCACGTCTACATGTCACCACATACTCATTAGCATGCCTATTTACTTAGTATTCCCTAGTAGTAAAGAGGTGTCTTATTGTGTTTAATTCTAAGACTATTATCCCTCTAAGTGCAGTGGAGAAAAATGACTTAATTGGAAGTTTTAACCAATAGTGAATTCTGAATGAATCAGCAATATGTTGTAACTGTGAAGAAACAAAAACTACCTCAGGCTACCTTAATGTGTGCCCAGTAGCCAGAGGGAGGGAGGTCCTGTGCTTTGTTTTACACTAGCCAGATCTTATGTTTAAGATTGCTTTAAAAAACTGAGACAGTGTCAGGAGATAAGATCCCAGGATGACAAGGTCCTTAGGTGGTGAAGGGACTGAAAGAGTATTATAAAAGTAGAAGTTGAAGATGATCGAGAAGAGAGTAGATTTAAAATGCTTTCAACCACTTAAATAGGTATCATTTATCTAACTCTGGGACCTTCTGTTGAAAGCTATACAGCAGGAAATGTCGAGTCAATGTAGGCAAGAGTTTTCTATCCATCATGGATGTATGGAATAAGCTTGCTTGTACAAGTAGTGAGCTGCAGAGCCTTGTGAGGGTTGAAGTGTTATTCAAACCCTAGGCAAAAATTAAAAGGAATATGAAACCAAGCTAATGGTGCTGTTTTCTCTAGAAGGGGCTTTACTTATCAGGAGTCTCTGAGGAGCTCTGGGTGGCGTAGTGCCTAAGGCATTTGATTGCTAACCAGAAGGCTGGTGAACCCACAAGCCATTCCTCGGAAGGAAGGTTGGGCAATCTAATTCCATAATGATACCTCCTGGGAAACTCAAGGAGGGAGGGGATGCTATGAGTCGGATCCAACTCAACAGCAGTGAGTTTTTTTTTTTTTTTGAGTGGTGCACACAGTTAACACACTTAGATGCTAACCACATTTTGGAGCTTCAAGCTCACCAAAAGGTACCTAGGAAGAAAGGCCTGGCTGTCTACTTTTGAGAAATCAGCCATTGAAAACCCTATGGTGCACAGTTCTACTGTGACACACATGAGGTCACCAGGAGTCAGAGATGACTCCGCAATTTTTGTTTTTTTTTTTTTTACTTACCAGTTTAGTTTTATCAATCTCCTCATATGCATGAAAAAGCTAGACAATGAATATGGAAGATAGAAAAAAGAATCGATACATTTGAATTATGGTGTTGGCAAAGAATATCGAATATCATGGATTGCCAGAAGAACAAACAGCTCTGTCTTGGAAGAAGTGCAACCAGAATGTTCATTAGCAATGAGGAGGGCAAAACTTGGTGCTACATACTTTGGCCATGTTAGCAGGAGGAATTTTCCTCGGGAAAAGACATGCTTGGTAAAGTAGAGGGTCAGCAAAAAAAAGGAAGACCTTCAAATTGATTGACACAGTGGCTGCAACAATGGGCTCAAGCATAGCAAGGATTTTGAGGATGGCTCAGGACTGAGTAGTGTTTTGTGTGGTTGTACATAGAGTCATTATGAATCAGAATGGACTTGATGACATCTAACAACAAGAATAATTTTAACATTACTTGTTTGGTTTTTTAAGAAATAAAAACCATATCTGACTTTTATAATCAGCACAGGTGAGTTTACTGCAAGGCTAGTGGCTCTTGTGGGAGCTCTGGTAGCATAGTGGCTAAGACAATCGCCTGCTAACCAGACGGCTGGCGGTTCAAACCCACCAGCCACTCCTCGGAAGGAAGGTTGGGCAATCCTACTTCCGTAGTGATACTGCCTCGGA
>NW_006921816.1:1865675-1867503 GCF_000298275.1 Orycteropus afer afer
TAGTGATACTGCCTCGGAAACCCAAGGAGGGGTCGCTATGAGTCGGGGCCGACTCGACGGCACATAACAACAACAACAACAACAGTGGCTCTTCAGCTTCAGGATCCCTTGATCAGCCTCTAGGAGTGTGGTTACTAAATGTCATCACTTCAAAGGGTATTTAAGATTAGTCTCTGTTCATGAAAATTTTAAATGCCCTGAAGTCTTATAGCTCACATATGGAGAAAACTTAATAGATTCCTGAATTTACCAACAACCTTAAAAATTTAATTTCACTTTGTGAAACTGAAAATAATTTTTCTACACTATCAATAATTTTAAAAAGCATTCTAGACAAAAGACTGAATCATTCATTGTTCTGTTTTCCTTAGAGAAAATAAAACTATGAAGAGACATCAAAGAATTAAAATAAAAAATAAAAACTACTGTCATTGAGTCAATTCTGAATCATAGCAGCCCTATCAGACAAAGTAGAGTTTCCAAGGTTGTAAATCTTTACAGAAGCTGACTGCCACATCCGTCTCCCACAGAGCAGCTGATGGGTTCAAACTGCCTACCTTTTGATTAGCACTCAAAAGCTTTAACCACTGGGTCACCAGAGCTCCTAATCAGTGGATATGCAGCCAAGAATATACAGAAAAAAATATAGTGGTATGTTAAACAATGAATTAATGAATATAAATGATTTTGTCTGGTTTTGTAATGTTTGTCATATATATCAGCATTTTATATTTATTACTTTTTTGGAGGGAGGTTTCTTCTTCCAAATAAATACTTTTTTCTTATTTTATTTTTTGTAATTTTTTTATATTTACGTATATATAGTTTTGGGGCATATTTTTAAAAATAAATGGCATCATACTGTACCTGAAACTAGTTTTTCTGACTCAACTGTGTGTTTTGAGTATATTCTGTGTACTTAGATATGTGTTTTTCTATGTATGTTTGTGTGTGCGCAACATCTTTAGTTTCTCAGTGGAAATGCAATTGGCGCAATTCTTGATTATACTGGACTACATTAGTCTTTGTAGGATATTTAGCATTCCTGGCACCCTCTCACAGAATGCCAGTAGCACTCCCTCCACACCCACATCATTTGGCAATCAAAAATGACTCACACATTTTTCAAACATTTGTATTTTTTTTTATATAATCTTGTTCTATGAGCATACCAGTTATGAGTGTATCATCTCCCTGTTGATGGACATTTAAGATGGCTCTAAATTTTTGCTCTCACAAACAGTTCTACAGTGAACACCTTTGTATTTTCTTCTGCTTGTACTAGTGTTTCACTGGCCAGATTTCTAGAGGTGGAATTGCAGGTCACATGTGTATGGTCAGATACACTAAACACAAATCCAAACCAGTTGCCTTTGAGTCCATTCCAAATCATGGTAACCCCATGTGCTTCAGACTAGAACTGTGCTCCACAGGGTTTTCAAGGCCATGAACTTGCCAGCACTTTCTCCTAAGGTGCCTCTGGGTGGATTTGAATCACCAGCCTTTTAGTTAGTAGTAGAGCGTTTAACCATTTGTTCTACCTAAGGGACTCCTTCAGTTACACTCGATGTGCTCAGTTCCCTCTAACTTAGACACTGCCAACAATGGATGGTAATATCCATTATCCCCAAATTTCTCTAATACTTGGTAGTGTCTAAATTTTCAATTTCAGACAACCTGATAGATTAAAAAAAAAAAAAAAAATCACACTGTTGTATTAGTTTGCATTTCTCAGATTAGTTGTTATTGTTGTTGTTATGTGCCGTCGAGTCGACCCCGACTCATAACGACCCCTCCTTGGGTTTCCGAGGCAGTATCACTACGGAAG
>NW_006921816.1:1867603-1907345 GCF_000298275.1 Orycteropus afer afer
TTGAACCGCCAGCCGTCTGGTTAGCAGGCAAGTGTCTTAGCCACTATGCTACCAGAGCTCCCTCTCAGATTAGTAGTGAGACTCTATTTCTCCTTCTATGGAAGACTTTCACTTTCTATTTTAATGTGTATATATTTTAATTTTTACAACATATGTTTTATGAGCCAAAAAACATAATAAACCCACTGCCATTGAGTTGATTCCAACTCATAGTGATCCCCATTGGGTTTCCAAGGCGGTAAATCTTTACAGAAGTAGATTGCCCTACCTTCCTTCCACGGAGTGGCTCGTGGGTTGGAATCACCAAACTTCTGGTTAGCAGTCAAATGCTTTAGGCACTGCACCACCAGAGCTCCTTAAAATAATAATAATAAATACTTTAAAATATAATTTATGTGTCTTTCAAGGCCAACTCAGGTGTTGGCTTGTTTAAGAAACCTGGTTTTGACATTTCTTCCTGAATTCTTCCAGGGGTATTACCTCTTCCTAAGTGGATTCATGGCTTTTCCATTTTTGTTCCCTTTGACTTGCCTAGCCCAGAGTTTTGCATATATTTGAAGCTTAACAAGTAAAGATTTATAAAACTGAATGATTAGTGGTGAGGAAGGTGGGTTATGGGAAAACTATCAGCTTAACTCTATTTTTAACTTTAACTCTTTATGGAACAGAATCTTGAAACATTCTTACCAAAGGTGGATATATTCCTACAATGGAAACACAATGTTATTGGATCTATATTCATTACCCTGGAAAATGTGCTTATTAAACGGATACTAGAGACAGCTTGAGGAATATACACATAGAAGTTGTTGAATTTGTGTATGGTTTGTTGTGAATATTTTCATCACACACACAGACAAGATACTACAAGAGGAATACTTACCTCAGTAAAAAGGTGGAATTTAGGCTTTTGTGGAAGAGCTATTGGGGAAATGAGGAACTTCATTGCATTGTAGCATAGTAATATGTAGAAGTCTGCCTCCCAAGCTCTATATTAGGCTTGTCCGGGCCTGGAACTGCTTAAAAATCTAAGTAGCAATATTGACTCAAGCAAAACCACCACCCAAAATTTAATACTGTCTGAGGATTTTCTAAATTAGAGCACAGCAGAATGCAATATTCTTGGTTTTATACTCAAGTATTTCTTACGTATGTATGATTTGTGTTTATTATATAAAAGACTCATAAAAAAAATCTTTAGTAAAAAAAGTTCTGACATATGTGTGCTGTTGTTGTTGTTGTTATGTGCCATCAAGTAGTCTCCAACTCATAGCGACCCCTCCTTGGGTTTCCGAGGTGGTATCACTACAGAAGTAGATTGCCCAACCTTCCTTCTGAGGAGTGGCTGGTGGGTTTGAACCACCAACCTTCTGGTTAGCAGTCAAGTGCCGTAGGCACTATGTCACCAGAGCTCCCCATATGAGTGCAGTGAATAAAAAAATTTGAAAAAAAAAAAAGTGCTGTCATGTTGCAATTAAATAAAATTCTATAAATGGTTTAAATATGGACCGTATATTCCACTAAAAAAATCCAAAGAAATTTCCAGATTATATTGTTTTAGAATTTTGTTGACTCAAATACTGCTTCAAATATATGCTCTACTGACTTTAACTAAATTTTATGCTGGAATGTTTATCCTCAAAGTAAGTATTGGCAAATAGTATTTTAGGGACCTTGTAGAGAGTTTTTCTATCAGAAAGAATTAGAATTCTGGCTTTGACTGAACCTAAAATTTTCTATAGTTACACTTTTAACTTATCCTGTTGTCCTCTGAAAGCATTTTGTAGTGCACACACTTGAACTTGTCTGTAAGTCAGTACAATGAATGGGGCTGCTTTGTGGATAAATCACTCAGTGAGTGTTCTTATAGCATGTTTTTTTCATGTCATTGCTTTCAGCTAGCAAATATAGCTGATACAGGACGGAAGCATCTTTGCCCAAAAGAGGAAATAAGGTAAAGAAATACACATCAGGAAATGCAGATTAAGAAAACAGATACCTTGGAGAGCTATGTAGAAACTTCCTTCCACAAATGAGGTCTTAGTTATCTAGTGCTACTATAACAGAAATACCATAAGTGGATGGTTTTAACAAACAAACTTACTTTCTCACAATTTAGGAGACTAGGAGTCCTAATCCAGTGTGCCAGCTCTAGGGAAAATCTCTCTCTCTCTCTCTCTCTCTCTCTCAGCTCTAGGGGAAGATGCTTGTCTCCCTCAGTATCTGCGGGACCAGCATTCTTTAGAGATCTCCATGTGTCTTGACATGCAGATTACAATTCAGACAGAAACTACTCAGGATACATTTCTTTGGTCAGGACAACTTCTCAACCATGCTCAAAGACAGGCCTCTCTTTCTGTCTCTTGGCCCTTAGCACCTCGGTCTTGGCCCAGCTGGGCCTCTGCCCTGCTCAGGCAAGTGTTACAAACCTCTTTAGCTCTACCAATAAGTGCCCAGAGGAATCCCACTCCTCTAGCAAGCTTCCTGCCTGAAGGCACTCAGCTCTCTCTCTGTGAGTCGGCACTCCCACTGCACTGTCTTCTGCCAGTCTCCTAATTTTGCTGCCTCTGCCACCATAATTTCTCATCTTGCTCCATCTCCAGTGTTACAACTTTCTCTCTCCTGAATCAAGGAGGTTCTCAGTACAAGGACTCTGGCTTCAAAGGACCCATTCTACTTCTTGCTCATCTTTCTTGGTAGTTGTGAGGTTTCCCAATCTCTGCTTACTTGTTTAGTCTCTTTTATATCTTAAAAGAAATTGAGTCAAGATACAACCTAATTCTGTAGATTGTGTCCACCTCACTAACATAACTGCTTCTAATCCTGCCTCGTTAACATCATAAAAAAATTAATATAAAATAATTATATTAGATCACAAAATGGATCTAACACTCAGTATCATGGTCTAGCCAAGTTGACACACACACACACACACACATATATATATACATCTATCTATCTATCTATGTACCTATATATTTATTTTTTTTTACATATATTTTTGAGGGACACAATTTCATCTATAACAGATGGTCTTGTTTACTCTATATTGCTAAAGCTGAAGTTTCATGCCTTGTTCTCTGCAGAGTAGGGCTCTTCCTTGATATTCTTGTACTGCATACACCTCTTTCACAGGACTTCACTCATCACATACAGGCTGTTTGTGTAACTGTCTATCTCCCCTTCTTTGTTGGGTTCAGCAAATAACTCTAGTACAGATAGAGCTTTCTGCTATGTGAAACAAATTGAATGCAATAAAAAAAATTTTACTTGAGCAACAAGAATATCACACCTCAGAGGATAAATAGTAAGTTTATGGCTCTGTAGATCTCAGTGGGTTAATGATAACAACTAGCACTAACATTTGCCAGGTCTGTTTCAAACACTGCATATGTGTTAACTTATGTAGTACTCACAGTAGGCCTGCAACTATTTTACAAAACATTTTAGAAATGAAGAAATTAAAGCTCAGATTAGTTAAGAAATTTTCTTAAGGTCGTACAGCTAGTAAGAGCTATCATCTGGATTTTGACTCAGGTAAACTACCTCCAAGTAGGTTTGATGGCACAGTGGTTAACCCTTGGTTGCTAATCAAAAGGTCTTTGCTTCAAACACATCTGTACTCCTCAAGAGAAATACATAGCAATCTGCTTCCATAAAGATCTACAGCCTTGGGAATCCTATGGGGCAGTTCTACCAAGTGTGAGGGAGAGATAAAAAATGAGAAAATAGGTCAAAGCTACTATTGTGGTTGTTATTTTTGTCTTAGACTGTTTAAAAATTTCTATTTACAAAGTTGTGCTGCTCTTAGCCAATTCAGTCTACTCTCCCCTTCAACCTGGCCCAGAGATTTCCTTGTCCTAATATTTTGTTTGAGAGCTTGGCCTCTGGGCTGTACCTATAGCAGAGAGTGTTGCTAAGTATTCTTTGAGATGAAAAACCAAGTAAAGGAGATGCACCAATGTCTTGCCCTGAGTGAAACACTGCTCTCTTCTTCCTAGATGGTATCATGGCAACCTCACCCGCCACGCTGCAGAAGCTCTTCTTCTCTCAAACGGATGTGACGGAAGCTACCTGCTACGGGACAGTAATGAAAGGACCGGGCTGTACTCTCTCTCCGTGAGGTAAGGTACTATAGAACTGAATGAATTCATCATAGCCCCCCTGACAGTACATGGGTATTTACTTTACCATCAGATTCAAATTGCAAGACTTCAAAACTCTCCTGACACTTATGGGAGTTCCAGGTCAAAGGATCCCAAATTTTGAATTGTTGGACTCTCAAAACATTCTTGCTCAATCCATTTGAAGAAAAAAAAAAAAGAATAGCACTGAAGGAATCCTTATGAATTGTTTAATCCAAATCTCTCACCTTACTGATGAAGAAACTGAAACCCAGAGTGGTGGAACACTCTGACCCTAATAAATCAGGAATAGAAAGAGCACTGACCCCAAACCCCTGAAATCTGCCCCAGTACCTTTTTCACTGTTCCTTGATTTCTTAGGAAAAACAGAATTATTTGTGGCTATACAACTTTCATAGCCACAAATTCAAGCAGACAATAATGGAACTTTTTAAATTTTCCTATAAATGGACTTTCTTGAGGCTTTGTTTCACTCTAATGGTAAGAAAATTATTCCAGCTTCTATCAGGTTGTTGTTGTTGTTTGCTGTTGTCGAGTAAGCCTGCTGAGTCACAACTTCCCCATACACAGTGGATTAATATGCTGCCTAGTCTGGTGTCATCCCCATTATTAATCACAAATCAGACTTCTGTGACCCATAGAGTTTTCATTGGCTGAATTTTGGAATTAGATCACAGGTCTTCCTTCTTACTCCATTCATAGTCTGGAAGCTCCACTGAAACCTGTTCAGCAGCATAGCATTGAGCAAACCTCCACTGACAGTTGGGTGCTGGCTGTGCAGGAGGGCATTGGTTGAGAACCAGCCAAATATAGTGATTGCCTTGTTCTTTCAGGGTTTTCCCTCCCCACTCCCTTTCTCTTGGCTGGCTTCCCAGATCAGAGAAGCTGGCTAATCTAGCCATGTGGTAATCAGAAGTAGGTTGTTTGGTGTAGCTCAGCATCTCTCTGGCTTCCACTGACATATCACAAGTCTTCCTGTCTTTGGGAAAGTTCTGTCTGGATTAGACAGAGGATGAGGATTCTGTGAAATTTCCATCAACTCTTAGAAGAAAATCACAGGTTCCCTGTGTTGCAATCCCTCAAGATGACCTGAAATAAGAAGGTTTTATCATTTCTTTCCTGTTCACATTTGTAGCAAATTTGTTATTGATGGAATTCTTGTTTGGGTGAAGGCAGGGATCCAAGCTTTCTCTGATCAACAGCAAATGGTAAAGTTTACCATGTGGTTAGGCTGCAGAACTTCCAGAAATCTCAAATAAACCTATAGAATCATTGACTCAAAGAATATTAATTAACTTTTTACCTATATATGTCTCATATGAACAATGAGACCATATGTTCCTTAAGAATAGGTGGCATATATATTATATCTATGTAAAATTTAGAAGATATAAATCACTGATTGCCACTATAAGCATTTAGGAATGTGATTTAATACCTAAAACCCAGGGATCATGGAGAATTTTCATGATATTTCTCTGGTCACAATAAAGCTGGCAGGGTTAGGAAAGTCTGCCTTGGTATTTTTAGATGAGTCTTCCCTGAATTGCCAATGATCCTTTACCTTATTCCCTTACCTTGTCTTTGTATGAACCTCAAAGTTGTCTCAAAACCTTAATTGTAATGTGTAAAAACCAAACTCACTGCCATTGAGTCGATTGGACTCATGGCGACCCTCCTTGGGTTTCTGAGGTGGTATCTCCATGGAAGTAGATTGCCCAACCTTTCTTCTGAGGAGGGGCTGGTGGGTTTGAACAGCCAGCCTTCTGGTTAGCAGTCAAGTATCTTAGGAACTACGGTATCAGAGCTCCTATTATGCCACCAGAGCTCCCAATTGTAATGCATAGAACCCAAGAAAATGAATGTTCATCACTTAATTTTGTTAGCTGTAAGTCGATTCCAACGCACGGTGACCCCTTGTGTGTAGAGTAGAACTGCTCCATAATGTGCTTAAGGCTGTGACCTTTCAGAAGTAGATATCCAGGCCGGTCTTCTGAGGTGCCTCTGGGTAGATTCAAACTGCCAAACTTTTGGCTAGTAGTCATACCCATTACCTAGTAGTCATACCCATTACCTAGTATAAAACAAAGTGCTGAGTATACACTTAATGAAGACAATTGAGCTTTATGGGGAAATAAGTATCAACTCAACAACAGTAAGGCTTTAAACAAAACAAACAGACCGTTCATTAGCAGAGGTAACAGGAACCATAGACCAGTTCAGAAGAATGATTGCTTTCATTCATTCATTCATTTATTCTCTTAATAAACATTTAAGAGGATCTACTCTCTGCCAGCCACTTTTTATAAGTATTGTAGAAGATTCAAAGGCTTTGTCCTCAGGGAGTATAGCTTCATGGGGGAAAAAGACCATATACAAAGAACACAAAGTAGATACAACAAATGTCCCAAAAGAGGGCCAGATAAGTGTTTGGGTTGTTGGGAAGAGAATAAGTAGGGAACTCAATCTGGAGTACCACGTAATATTTGACAGAGGGGGTAGCATTTGAACTGAAACAATGGGTAACTGGGATTCAGAACAGCAGAAACAGGGTGGAAAATATGCCAGGTGTAGAGAATAATAGGAGCTAAGAGACAGAGGCAGAAGCTCCTTGGAGAGAAGAAGATCCAGTTGGATCAGAGCAGTGGTTCCCCAAGTGTTCCCAAAGTGCCACACCCCAGACCTGCAGCATCAGCATCACCTGGGAACATGATAAGAACACAAACTCTGAGGCACCACCATGGACCTACTGACTTAGGATGGGGCCCAGCAAGCTGGATTCTAACCATCCCTCTAGGTGATTCTGATGCCCGCTCAGGTTGGAGTATGCACTACACAGAGTGGTATAGTGGGAGGTAAGACTAGAAAGATAGGATGAGGTCAGATAAAGTGGGCCTATGTATTTTTATTTAATTATTTAATACTGTGCCACTTTCCAAAAAGGTGGAAAATGACAATGTAGGGCATTTATTGTTCTGTAGGCAGTCAAGCAGGCATGGAAGGGCAAAGATTGGGTTCACACAACTAATTAAATGATAGAAGCAGGATTCTGACTGACTCTAAAACAGGTAAGGGAGGAGGCCTAGGGACAGAGAAGAATTTGGGGAAGGTGTTATAAGCCACCTCTATCACCTTTATTCTTTGCCATTCATATCATATCCTTTAAGAGGGTTAATGTCCAAAGACTCTTTCAGTGGGTAGTACAAATATTTGTGTTTGTCTACTAACTTCTAAATTCTAGAATCCACTCAGTGGTAATGCAGAAGAAAGACTTGGTCATCTGCTTCCTTAAAGATCACAGCCAAGAAAACCTACGGGAGCAGTTCTACCCTGTAACACATGGAGTCACTATGAGTTGAAATCAACTCCACAGCACCTTTTTTTTTCCTCCTAATGAGATTAGCATAAGGAGTTCTGGTGGCACAGTCCCTAAGGCACTTCATGGCTAACCAGAAGGTTGGTGGTTCAAACTCACCAGCCACTCCACAGAAAGAAGACTGGGCAATCTACTTCTGTAAAGATTTACTGCCTTGGAAACCCAATGGGGGTTATTATGAGTCAGAATAAACTTGATGGCAGTGGATTTGGTTAATGTTCCTAAGCGGAGGAGTGCACAGGGAGAAGTATCTCTGGTCTTCCATTAGAGTGAAAAATTTAAAACACATAGTCTGCCCAAAGAAAATAGGAATATCCTATAAAACTACCAGTGGTTGTGATGATTGTGGCATAATTCTAAGTTCTTGGAAAGGACCATTGATGTTACTATAACTAAGAGTATATTTCCCTTCAAAAATGATATTCATTTGCTCAGTAATGTCAAACATTTCTTTTTCCTTTCAGAGCCAAAGATTCTGTAAAACATTTTCATGTTGAATATACTGGATATTCATTTAAATTTGGCTTTAACGAATTCTCATCTCTGAAGGATTTTGTCAAGCACTTTGCGAACCAACCTTTGATTGGGAGTGAGACAGGTAAGCTATGAACAGGTACATGACCCATGAGACATTATTTCAGCATAAAAGGGGCACAAAGTGGATTTCAATTAAAGAATTACATAGCTGTCACTTTTGTTAAATTTTATGCATATCATATACAATTGGATTTTATTTAGAAATATTTTTTCCTGTTTCCTTACCATAAGTTACATTAATAATTTGTGTGTGTGCGTTTGTGTGTGTGTACATACTTGTTTCAGTGTTTCATCATTATCTTTAAGAGAAAGCAGTGTGCTTTTTACAAAGTAGGTATTTTGTCAGAATGTCTTATTTTATGAATTGATTAAAAGCACGTGGACAATTTCCTTAAAATGGCCTATTCATTTTATAATAATATATATACAATAAAGAAAGAAAGAATAAAGGCAAAACCAACTTTCTGGTTCCTCATAAATTTTAAGTATGGACAGTTTGCAAGTGGGTGAAGACAATTTTGAGCATTTCTAAAAACAGAATTCACTCTTAAGGCTCCACAGAGATCACGAAGTATTACAAATATTGACTAGAAAATGTTTTTCATGAGTTATAAAATTCTGGGGGGTTTCTCTTGGCCTCTTGTACGTTTTTTAAATGAAATTAAATATGTCAAAACAAGTTTAAAATATCCTGTTTGAGCAGTTAGAAAAGTTCAAGTTAAAAAGCAAAGCAAAACACTATCATGGTATTTGAATGATCTTATCTATATACTAGTTTTTTCAATTAAGTAGAAGATCTCCTTTATATTTGTGAATGAGAATCATAACTTTCATTTTCCTAAAAGATGATAAATCTCAATTAATCAAAGTCTGGGAAATTCCACAAACCTGTGGCACAAGAGGAATTCTAGACTTAATAACACAGCCAGTCACCATGAATTGGCACACATCAATTTTCTTGGTAAACTAGGTAATTAGGCATTCTGTTAACTTCAATGTGGTGGGAAGAGAAGCTACTACTGGCTTCTGCTTTTTCTGCTATTTATGTGGCCTGGACAGACCCTGATATGAATCATACAGTGTCAAGGATAGATAACATGCATAATGGAAACCATTAAAATAGTTGTCTTACTTTAAGGTGACCATACCAGGTCCATAATAGGTTATTCCAAACTACAAAATTGAAACTATAGTCTTTTTTTTTTTATGGTGGAAATTTTCTCAGTCAGCTGTGAAAATTATTTCACCATTTAACCAGCGGTAGTTCTTTGTCATACTGTGGTGGCTGGCATATTGCTATGATTCTGGAAGCTATACCACCAGTATTTCAAATACCAGCAGAGTCACCCTGAATAGACAGATTTCAGTGGAACTTCCAGATTAAGACAGTCTAGGAAGAAAGGCCTGGTGATCTACTGAAAATTGGCCAATGAAAACTCTATGGAATACAATAAAATATTGTCCAATATGGGGCTGGTAAATGATCACCTTATGTTTGAAGACACTCAAAGTGAACAGTAGCTGCAACAATTGCTCATGATCATAATAATGATTATGAAAATGAAGGAAGACTGGGCTAGGTTTCATTGTGTTGTACATGGAGTGGACTGGAGGTGGAGCCAACTTGGTGGTGGCAACTAGCAACAGTTCTTAGAAACAAATGACAGGTAAGGATGTGCTTATTCCATTGCTACCTTGGCCTTGGCAAGCATTTCCGTTTCTCAAATCCCTTAAGATTTCATTTCCATTTGTGTCCAAACCAGCACTCAGATGTGTTCAGTTTTTGGTCACTGGCAATAGAGAAGGGATTTTTGAAGCAGGGAATATGTTTTGTTCATCTCTATTTTTCTTGTTCTCTATATCCCCCAGTTCCTGGTACAATACATGGTGCTTTGGGTGGATGAATAAATGAATGAGTAGATGACTGTGAGTAGGAACTCTTTATAGCATTCAAAGCTACTATAGTTGCTAACATTCAGCTTTCTCATCTTTTTCCAAGCAAAATAGGCTCCTTTCCTTAAAATTCTTCCCCTAGACCTTATTTTCAATCTCTTTGATCACTTTCTATGCTTCTTCCTGGACATTCCCCAAGTTAGGAAAACAGTAGATACTCTACTAACAGGTTTCAAGGAAGTTTCAGATCAGTGAATGCAGTGCCTTCTGATTGAACCAGTGATCCAGTAATCCAGCAAGAAGACACCCTAAAACTGCTCTAAAGTCAACTAGTAGCCAGTTGCCATCTGGTCAACTCCGATTCATGCATGTCAGAGTAAACTGTGTTCCATAGGTTTTTTAATGGCTGAATTTTTGAAAGTACATCTTCAGGCCTTTCCTCCTACTTTGTCTTAGTCATAAGCACTCTTGAAACCTGTTCAGCATCATAGCAACACAGAATTTCACTGGCATATGGGTGGTGGCTACATCTGAGGTGTATTGCTCAAATGCAAACCATTGCTCAAATCAAACCAGGTCTTCTTTACGAAGACCACTGAACCAGCAGTGCCCTCATATTCCAAAATAAAGTCTCCTCAATATTGGATTTGGGCCAATGCTCAGCTTCCCTGTGAATGTAGTCAGGAACTAAAGAAGGCTCATGATTAATGCATTAGGATCATAAAGATTTGTAATCTGAACTCCTATAGCTCTTTTCTCCAAGGCTAAAACTTGCTGTATCATTATTTTTACTATATTATTATTTCATTTCTTTGCAGTAAAACTCAGGAAACTAAGATATTATCTTCTCTTCTGCTTCTCCTCTGTTCTATTCACTGTCTAATGGGGGAATTTACTGTTATTTCAACCCTTGCTACAGGGCACTGATGCTGATGTATATGTACTTGACTTGCTGGCTTCAAGCCCTTTAGTTAGATTCTGCTAACTCTACGATATTCTTCTTATCTCTCTAAGACAGATGAAGGCAAAGCCACTGAGGCCAGGAATAGGAGGCAAAACCCATGACAAATGTGAGTTTCAGTTTTGCCTCTCTAGAAGGAATAGGCTTCAGGAAACAAGATAACACACTGAAGTCATGATGACTCTTAGACCTGGAAGGGCCTCATAGGTCAGCATTGTGACCCATGAAAATAGTTCATGGAAACTGAGATCCTTCCTTTAAAATACATCTTTACTTCTTTTTCACTCTTTGACATTGACTCCATGTGATTGGGAAACGTCATGGTTGTGACTTCTGTTCTCCATAAGGTGAAGTGCAAATTTCTCTTATAATTTACGCTTAATTGAAGAACCCCAGTGAAAGCATTTTCCTGCACAATGGACAAGGCCCTGGCAGGGCTCTCACCTGCAGATTTCCAGAATGGGGAGAACTAGAATTGGGTATTATGAGTTACTCCTCTCAGTCCAGACCTGCCTACACCCACCCTCACCTGCAGTACCTAGAGAATGACTTTATTAAAGAGAAAATTTCTTACACTCAATTGATGGTACAGATAGGAGTCCTGGTGACGTAATGGTTAAGCACTGGACTGCTAATGGAAAGGACTGCTAATGGTGATCTGCTCCTGTAAAGATTAAAAAAAAAAAAAAAAAAAAAGTACTGTTTAGTCGATTTTAACTCATAGTGACCCTGTAAGACAGAATGAAACTACCCTAAAGGGGTTTCCAGGGAGCTCTGGTAGCGTAGTGCTTAAGGCACTTGACTGCTAACCAAAAGGCTGGTTGTTCAAACCCACCTGCCACTCCTCGGAAGGAAGATGGGGCGATCTACTTCCATAGTGATACTGCCTTGGAAACCCAAGGAGGGGTCGCTATGAGGGGTCCGACTTGACGGCACATAACAACAACAACAACAAAGGGGTTTCCAAGGCTTGTAATCTTTACAGAAACAGACTGCCACATCTTTCTCTGCTGGGTTTGAACCATTGACTTTTTGGTTAGTAGCAGAGATTTAACCACCATGTCACTAGGGCTCTTTCCCTAAAGATTATAGCCTAGAAAACCCTATGGAGCAGTTCTGCTGTGTCACATGGGGTCACTATGAGTCAAAAATTGACTCAATGGCACCTAACAACAACTCACAGGATGACATTGCTGCTAAGGCCAATGGGGGAGATGTTCAAGTAACTAGCAACCTGATGGCTATAATGTCTTCAGTCAAGTGAAACTTAGAATACTTTTTTCTAGTTCATAAGAAAACATTTGAATCAGACAGGTGAAATTGTTGATCTAAATGGATGAGCACTTTTCTAAGGTATCTTTTTTCTTATTCTATTCCTATTCTCTATTCTTTTAACTTGGGATTTCTGTTTCTTAATCTGAAAAATGAGGCTTAACTAAACAGATCAGTCTTCCGTCAACTTTAAGATTCTATTATTATCATTCACGCTTTCCTCCTATCTTCACACTTTCTAACTATATGAATATTGTATAATGCATTTATTTTAAAAATATATATATCTTTCTTTCCTCACTAGTGTGTAAAGTCTAGGATCTCTGGTAGCACAGAGCTTGTATGTTGAATCTATAGATTGTTTTGGGTAGTGTGGTAGTTAAGGTTTTGTGTTAACTTGGTGGGGCTGTGGTTTTGAGTGCTTGGCAGCTGGATAAAGTTATTCCCCATGATGAGATTGTAATCACCTCCATGGTGGAATCTGCTGTAAGCAGCTAACTAGTTGTCTTCAGGGTATGGCCTGCTTTCAGTATATATGGAGAAACTTTGAGGAGGGTTTCTAGGTTTTTGGCATATTTTGGATCCTGAAATTGGTCGAGTCTTCATCTCCAGTTCCTGGACTTGAACCAGTTGCCTTCTGTTTTGCCTATTGATCTTGGGCTTGTGCCATTTTACCTGCCAACCTTGAGTTTGTCAGCCTCTAGCAGCCTGCAGCTGTCTGAGTTAGGAGATGCCTCTAGCTAAAAAGAGGAGAGCTGAAGACCAAAGTCAAGGGGCCTTTACCCAGCCCCTAGAGTGGGCACTCTGAATTTGTACTTCTAGCCTCCAAAACCATAAGAGAATGAATTTCTGTTTGCTAAAGCCATCTACTTGTGGTATTTCTGTTACATCAACACTAGAGAACCAACACAGGTAGTACTGACATCTTAACAATAGTAAGTCTTCCAATCCATGAAAATGAAACATCTTTCCATTTATTTAAGTCTTCTTTAATCTCTTTCAGCTGTGTTTTATAGTTTTCATTGCATAAATCCTTCACATCTCTGGTTAGATTTTGTTCTGGTTATCTAGTGCCACTCTGACAGAAACATACCACAAATGGGATGGCCTTAACAAACAGGAGTTTATTCTCTTACAGTTTGGAGACTTTAAGTCCAAGTTCAAAGTGCCAGGCTCTAGGAGCTGGATGAAAGCCCCTCAACCTGGGGGTCCAACTCTGCCTCCTGCTCCCTGCCCATTGGAGCTAGAGGCATTTCTTCACTCAGACAGCTGCTGGCTGCTGAAGCTGACAAACCCAAGGTTGACAAGTAAAAAGGCACAGTCCTGATGTTACCAAACCACACGGCAGGCCCTTTAAGTCCATTGCAAGTCCCAAGGTTGGCAGAGCATGGCAGGCTGCTGAACAACAACACGGCTACATGCAGGGTCCAAGCATGCCATAAGCTAGAAACCATTCCCAAAGCTGCTTCTTATGTATGGAAAGGAAACCACAGACCCAAAGCAGCTACTCAGCTGCTTGCAGTAGATCCCACCATGGAGTTGATTTCCAGTCTCATCATGGGGAATAACTACCACCAGCTGCCCAGCCATTCAACCAGGCCCTACCAAGTTGACATACAATTTTAACTACCACAGATTTATTCCCAGATATTTTATTCTCATAGATGCTATTGTACATGGATTTGTTTTCCTAACTTCCCTTTCAGATTTCTCATTGCTGGTTTATAAACATCCAACTGGCATCTCCTGGCCTGATTGAAACCAATATCTTTTTGTTATATTCCAGTCATTCTGATAGATATTTTCACATGTATCAAATTATTTAATCTTTTCAACCACTCACAATATATATTATGATTCGTTTTCAGATGAATAAACCAAAACTCAGAGAATTTAAGTTACGTGTCCAAGAATGCACAACTACTGTCAGAGCTGGGATTGAAATCCAGGCTAACCTGGTTCTAAAGAGCAGATACTTTTTTTTTTTAATTGTGCTTTGGGTGCAAATTTACAATGCGGATTTATTTTACTCTCATCAGTTCATGCACGTTTGATTTCACAGCCCCAATTACCATCCCCAACCATATAAAACTCTCTTCCTCTCTCCCTCCTATGACTGGCCCCTCCCTGTGCCATTCTATCTATGCATTCCTGTCTGTCCAGCTTTCCCTCTACGTGAATGCTGCCCCTCTGATGTCTCATGGCTGGTTGATTGAAGGGATGCATCCCCCCTAGAATAGGTGGGTATATCTCCCTAGGATAGGTGTTCTGCATGTAGATCTTTCTACTGTTGGGCTGAGAGCTAATCCATGGAAGTGAGTCCATTTCTAGGTCTGAAGGGTAACCCAGGGCCATAGTCTCAGGAGTTCAATCAGTCTCTATCCAACCAATTCTGGTCATTTTTGTGTTTTTCAACTTTGTTCCACCTTCTTCCTCCCACTCTACCCAGGATTTCCAATTTTGATCCCTTTTCTGCAAGGCTGGCATTGGTAGCCAGGCACCATCTAGTGCTTCTTGTCTTGGGGTGATGAAGGCTGAGGTCCTCTTGGTCCCTCATATCTTTGGACTAATTGATTCCAGATGACTTTGATTTTCTGCACTCTTATTTGCTCCAGATGAGAGGAGACCAATATTTGCATCTTAGATGGCTGCTTGAAAGCTTTTAAGACCCCAGTCGCTACTCAGCAAAGTAGAATGTAGAACAAGATTTTTATGTACTCTGATGTGCCAATTGAGCATGATGTCCCCTGAGACTATGATCTCAGGCCACAGGCCCAGATTCTCTGTCTCAAGGTGTTTAGTTATCTCTGAGAAGCTACTTCAACCCTGTCTTCTGTTGTTTCTGTAATGTATGTAGATAATTTTGTAGCACAAGTGTGTATGTAAGATTATCTTCAGCCAAATCTGTACTTGGTCTTGGGTATGTTCCTATTTGCCTACCCCCACCTGATCTTCTCACCTGCCTATGCATTTACCCATAGCCTTGTGTTTGGTGCCAGCGGTAATGCAGTGTTGTACATATAATAGTAATTATCTCTGTTGTCTATATCTTTTGTGCATATTTCTGTGTCTTTCCTTTCCCCAGTGTTACAATGCTGGTCACAGACTCTTTCCATACCACTCCTTCCCTCACCCAGATCAACATGGACTCCCAACTAGTCTGAAATTTTTCCCTCCTCAAGTGCAGATAATTCCGTGCATCATGTTTTCCTGAAACTTGTCTAACAATGACACTACAGTATTATATCTTCTCAGCACAGCACAGCATTAAATGGATTTGGAGATGACGAATCCCTGCCACAATAATAGAAGATATTTGTGAGATATTGAAGGACTGTAATATGTGCTTCAGTCTTATCCCTCTGTAGGTCATCTTTAAAGTCTATAAAATCATTGTTCTTAAGAATGTGAATCAATTTTAATTTCTTTCTTTGTATTTACTGCTTATTTATAGGAATTTATTTATTTATAGGAAATTCCATCTAAAAAATTAAAGTGGAAGAAATTTTAAAACAGAAAAATTCTGACTAGAAAACACCCTCAAAATATTTAGTTCACCCATGGACTAAACATGGTTATTTAGTTTCACCCATGTCTCTCCAGAAAAATATAAAAGAATCTATGCAAATACAATAAGGAATATTGTGGCTCAAAGGTTAATCACTCAGCTGCTAACAGACAGGTTGCTGGTTTGAACCCATCCAGTGGCAGCTCTTTGGGAGAAAGACCTGGTGATCTGCTCCCATAAAGATTACAGCCAAGGAAACCTATCGGGCAGTTCTAATTTGTTGTGTGAGATTGCTATGTGTCAAAAATCAGCTTGATGATACCAAACAACAATAATGTAAATATAATAAGATAAAATAAAATATAAAGTTTGAAGGAAAAAGGTAGAGGAAAAGGAAAATGAGAGGCAAAGATAAAATTACACCAAGTATTTCAAATGAATATTGTACTTTTACAGGAAGCAAGACACATTTAGTTACTAAGTTTCCTATCACTAATTTTGTTCCCCCTCAATTGGACATGTATGTGTAAGTACCTTTGAAAAAATGTTAGAATTGGAAGGCAGCTCGGGAAACAGTTTGCAATGGAGAATGCAATTGAAAAAATTGAGGCCTAGAGGGATAGGTTGAAGCAAAACTCACATCTCCTGACATCAAGCTGCCTTGTAAGGAATTCATTTCTTCACCTTGTGATTTATACATGTCACCTGTTGTCCACACTAAATAGAGTAAATCATTGAACAATCCATAGTTTCCATGACGGTGATACACAGAGGCTAAGAATAATATATGGTATAATGAGTAAATACATGAGGTCCAGGTTCAATGCTCCCCTCTGCTATTTGCCAGCTCTGTATCCTGCTCTGATCATCTAAAAAATGTACCTCCAGCGAGCATTTCTGAAACCAGGTTTTACATGAAAGGCAGGAAACAACTGTCTCCCTCATGTAGTTCAGAAACTGAACTGAAACTTACAGTCAAGTTTCCAAGGCCTGCGGTTGCTGATCTTCCCCCCCTCTTCTTCTTCTACCACCCTCAGCTTCCTATTGCCTTTTATCTGAATTTTCCAACCGTGTCCTGGAGTTAATTTTGTCTTGAATGTCACTAACCCAGAATTCTTCTCCTAAGGAGCCAAAGTGCTATCTTTAATATATGGCAGAAATTATGATGAGTCTGGGTTGGTGGCTATATTAAATAAGTTTCTTTTGATTGCAAATGAAAAAAAGAAACTGGCTATCTGAAGAAAAAAGTAGGGTGAGGAAAGGGGTGGAATTTTTGGAAAAGACACTTCCAGAATCCAAGGGAAAACTGAACAACCAAGAAACAGTAAGGAATAAACTCAATGATGAGACAGCTCTGGGACTTTCAGCCATAGCAGCTTATAGACCTTCTCTTTAGAGAAGTCTAGAATTAGAGACTGAAGAGATGAATCCAATTAGCGCTGCCCAGGCTAAGAGTTCATTGGAGAGAAGCTGGGGTAGTACTATATCACTGTGGAGTTCTATCTTTGTATACTGTTGTTGTTGTTGTTAGGTGTCGTCGAGTCGTCTCTGACTCATAGTGAACTTATGCACACCAGAACAAAACATTGTGCCAGTCCTGTGCCAGCCTCACAATCCTTGTTATACTTGAGCCCATCATTGCAGCCACTATATCCATCCATTTTGTTGAGGGCCTTCCCCTTTCTCGTTGACTCCACTTTACCAAGCATGATATCCTTCTCCAGAATCTTTCTGATAACATGACCAAAGTAGGTGAGACAAAGTCTGACCTTTTTTGCTTCCAAGGAGCATTCTGGCTGCACTTCTCCAGGATAGATTTGTTCATTCTTTTAGCAGTCCATGGTACTCTCAGTATTCTTTGCCAACACCATGACTCAAAGGCATCAATTTTTCTTCGATTCGCATTGGGTTTCTTTTTATACTGGGATGGGGCAATCTCTATAGAAAAGGAAATCATTGTAAGCCTAAAAGTTTTGCCAAGAAACTTATATATTGGCCCTTCTTTGGGCAAGCATGGTCAGCAAAGGAGACATGTCTATTAAGACACCAGATTTTTGTCAAGAGCGTTCACCATTTTATAATGGTGATTTTCATTTTCTTAATCCCTCAATTCAGCCTAACCTCATTCATTGTTTTACTAGTTCAAATCACTCTAGTTAATTCTATTCTCCTGATTGACTCAATACCATTTTTCTCAGGCTTTTGTGAGTTGACCCGTATAAGAGCTATTCAAAATAGAATTGGGGTCCTCTCAATGAAGATTTGGAGAGTCATGGCTGAATTTGGGAAGGGACCTGGGACACCTTGTATTGTCCTTGCTCCAGGCCAAAGTTGTTTTGCACCTGGGAGAAGGGCTCATACCTGGCTCTTTCTGACTTGACCCTGACCTACCATGGCATTATTTATTCATTCATGCATTTATTCATCAAGTCTTCATTATTTAATGAACTCTATTAGGTGGTGGGGATACAAGGATACATTTGGCAACAAACCTGCTCTGAAGGGGCTCACAGGGCTTGGAAATGTACAAGCTGGAAAGGCCATTCCTTTATAAGATAAGTAGTTACAGTAGTGCAGGCTCAGGCATTATCCCTGGCCCAGAAATTCTTGTACAGCAGCCCAACAGGCCTTTAGATTATGCTTATATTCCAGGAATTGGTATTGTAGTAAGGCATAATAATGACCACCACAAAGATGTCCACATCTGTTCTCAGACCTGGGAATATGTTATGTTACATCACCTTTTGAGGTTGAGTCAGTGCTGACTCACGGTGACCCTAGGTGTGTCAGAGAACAGTTCTCCATAGAGTTTTCAGTGGATGATTTGAAGTAGTTCTCCAAGCATTTTTTCTGAGGCACACCTTTCAGTAAGCAGCTGAATGCTTAAATGCTTGCACCACCCAGAGACTCCTATGTTACATTGTAAGGGGGCATCAAGTTGCTAATAAACTGACCTTGAGATAGGAGATTATCCAGCTGGACCACTGTAATCACAAAGATCCTTATAAGTAGAAGAGGGAAGCCAAAGAGTCAGAATGACAACCTGAGAAGAATTTGACCTGCTGTTGTTGGCTTTGAAAATGGAGGAAGAGGGCAGCCTCTAGAAGCTAGAAAAGGCAAGGAAACAGATTCACCTCTAGAGCCTCCGAAAAGAAATATAGTACTGCCTGCTCCTTGATTTTAGACCAAACCAAACCCGCTGCTATTGAGACAATTCTGACTCATAGTGACCCCAATTGGATTTCCAAGGCTGTAAATCCTTACGGAAGTAGATTACCTCATCTTCCTTCCATGGAACAGCTGGTGGGTTTGAACACCTGACTTTCTGGTTAGCAGCCAAAGGCCTTATCCACTATATCACCAGAGCTCCTTGATTTTAGATCAGGAAGACCCATTTCAGATTTCTGACTGGAGGACTGTAAGATAATGGATTTATAATTTATATTGTTTTAAGCCACTAAGTTTGTGGCTATTTATTACAGCAGCAATAGGAAACAAGTATCAGTACCTTATGGATATGCCTGATTATGTGCAAAAAGACAGAGGATTGACCAGGTACATCCAATCAGAGCATCCATTAAATGATTATTTTCATATTAAGCACATATAACTCAAACCAAACCAAAGTCACTGCCATCGAGTCAATTGGGACTCCTAGCAAACCCTCCTTGCGTTCTGGAGGCAATATCTCTATGGAAGTAGATTGCCCAACGTTCCTTCCAAGGAGTAGCTGGTGGGTTTGAACCTCCAGCCTTCTGATGAGCAGTCAAATGCCTTAGCACTATGCCACCAGAGCCCCCAGCGTACATCATAGGATGATAATTTAGCATTAACTTCAAAGACTATCTTCAAAACACAAAATTTCATTTTTTTTTTTTTTCTGGTTTACAAGCTGCTTTGAGCCCTAAGCTACCAGATACCCTACCCTCTGCATGTTTGAAAGGCACCAATTTATCTTAACACTATAGTTAGTGATGACAAATTGCCATTTTTATTCTTTCCATAATGCTGTATCTAGGTCTCTTTTTTAACTTAACATTTTAAAATACATGTTCCCAAACAGGCAACCATTGGAATTTCATTTAAGGATTAAAAATATTCTACATCAAAGCATAATTATACCTAACATTTGTATAATCCTTGCTCAAACACTTCTTTATCTGGAGCTTAAAACAGGTTGGTGAATAAAGTACAGTAAAACCTGCAAAAGCCAGAAACTTGTAAGGCGGAAATCTGTCAGAAGAGGAACACTCAAATATTTTCTACTAATAGAGAGTGATAGAAAAGTGGTAAGACTGCACTCTGTCAATGATGGAAAACTTGAGAGACTCGGAAAAATGAGGCAGTTCCATAGAGTTCCAGCTGTCACAGTTTTAATTATTCTGAGTTGTCAGAGGAGGAATTGGAAACAGAATGGTTGACAAAGGTCTGCAGGTTCCTATTGGCAGAGGTGGCAGTCAGATCCTGCTCTATGCCTGCAAGTCCAGTGCTTTTTGCCTGACAGCAGGGTAACCCCAGGCACACCACTGGAGGTGCTTCTCTGGTGTAAAGCTAAAAACAAGACAAGCTAGCTCTGAATTCACCAAGCATCTGCAATGTTACACTGTGTTCTCACAGCCCCTAAGTCTGCACAACAGCTGCTCTTGATTTAGATTTTGCTGCTTTCATTATCACTTTTAAACTGTAACCAGCCCCTTCTTTTTATATGACTGGATCTGTTTTCATGAAAGGATCACATGGATAAAAGAGAGCATAGACAGTGTGGTCACTGCAAGAGCAGGCCTGGGGCTTCTGATGACTAGAAAAGCCATGCTCCATTGTGATCCTGACACTACTGACATGAACTGGATGTAGAAAGTAGAGGAGGCTAGAGGCTCTCATTCTTCTTTGGGGCTGAGATCAAAGAAAGAACCTCTTTTGGCTTTTCTCAGCACTGCTTCTTTTCACTGTACATCAGTGCCTTATCTGGGACCAGGTCTCAGAAGCCAGAGTAGTTTTTGTCATCAGTACCCTGTACATACTCAGGTACCATAGGATGGTTTTGTCTTGTTTTTAGATCTATTATTATTGCTGACAAGTTTTTAACTGTCAAGGAGGTATTTTCCTCTCCTCATTGTCACTTATTCTAATTTGAGGCCAGGACACTATACTTTCTATAATCCTTCAAAATATCTTTTAAAACAAGCCTCCCTGGCCACCCACATAAAATATCACCTGTGCTGACCATTCCTTTTTCACTCTCTATCCCCTTTAACTTGCTTTCTAAATTTTTTCATATACTTCTCTGTACCTGACCCATTCTATTTTTGTATTTTTCCAAATTATTGTTTGTCTCCTCTAACTAGAACATGATCTTCAAAAGAGTAAGCTCTATCTCTCTCTTGTTTATTATTGTATCCCTGGTGGCTACATGAGTACCTGGAACATAGTAGAACTCAGTCAGTGTTTATTGAATGAATTAGTGAATTATTTACATCTTCCCCAATGACTACCACTATCCCAGGCTTGCCATATAAAGACCCTAGTAAACTAGAAGGAACTCTGGTGGCGTAGTGCCTAAGGCATTTGACTGCTAACCAGAAGCCTGGCGGTTCAAACCCACCAGCCACTCCTCAGGAGGAAGGTTGGGCAATCTACTTCTTTAGTGATACCACCTTGGAAACCCAAGGAGGAGTTGCTATGAATCGGATCTGACTCCATGGCAGTAGTTACATAAAAAAGCAAGAAGTCATAGCAAAGGGAGGGAAGAAAAAAAAAAAAAACTTTATCTTACCTTTTTATAGCTGAAGTTTTTAGTTTATTATTGACCAATGGGTTCAGAAGCAGGGACATGATAAAAGTATTGAGTCAGCTCTCAAATCAAAGATCCTGAGCCCCTATAGCCATACTTGGCCCTTCTGGGAGGGGCCCTTCTTCTGCCTGGAATTCTCCTTGGATAGAATTGAAGGCAATCACACATGAGCACTGGCCTGTTCATCCCATATTCACTTTGGAAAAGCAAAGACTTAGTTTTGTTTATTTGGTAAATTGGGTGGTAGGAGAGAAGAGAAAGTGATATCATTCTACCTTTTTTTTTTTTTGAGATCTACTGATAAAAATTTGTTCTGAAACTGGTGAGAAATAAGAGTAATGTAATAAATCCTCCTACGTTGTTGTTGTTATGTGCCGTCAAGTAGGACCCGACTCGTAGCGACCCCTCCTTGGGTTTCCGAGGCGATATCACTACAGAAGTAGATTGCCCCATCTTCCTTCTGAGGAGTGGCTGGTAGGTTTGAACTGCCAGCCTTCTGGTTAGCAGTCAAGTGCCTTAGGCACTATGCTACCAGAGCTCCCAAATCCTGCTATACCACAGTGCATTTGTTTGGTTTTGTTTCCATCAGTTCTGTGAAGTCCACCTGGAAAATCTCTCCCAACCAGTTAGCTGCCATCAAGTTGATTCCAATCATGGCAACCCCATGCATGTCTGAGTAAAATTGTGCTCCATAAGGTTTTCAGTGGCTGATTTTTCAGAAGTAGATCTTCAGTCCTTTCTTCCCTCTGGGTGGACTCGAACATTCAACATTTTGATTAACAACTGAGTGTATTAACCATTTACACTACTCAGGGACTCTGAAAAACTTCTAGTCATTATTTAAGCTGTACATCAAATATGGGATCCTCTACAAAGCTTTCTTTAAACATCTCACAGAAGGGTTCTACCGTCCCTTTTTGTGAGCTTGTGAGTTGGAATCAACTAGATGGCAATGGATATGTTTTGTTGCTTCGTATTGGTTTGTGTGTATGTGTGTGTGTCCAGCTTAAGGAGCTCTGGTGGCCCAGTGCCTAAGGCATTTGACTACTAATCAGAGGTTGGTGGTTCAAACCTACCATCTGCTCTGTGGAAAGAAGATGGGGCAATCTACTTCTATAAAGATTTACTGTGTTGGAAACCCAATGGGGTCACTATGAGTTGGAAGTGATTGATGGCAGTGAGTTTGGATTTTGATTTTAAATGCCTAGCATATAGTTGCTACTCAATAAATGCTGAGGAAATGGACAAGTGAATAAATGAATAAACAAGAGATTGCACACTCCAGTCATGGTTACCCTGTTTGGCATTTGGCATTCAGCCCTTCCTTGTGGAACTATTTGATCACTTTTTTTTTATTTTCTTTATTAGGCACTCTGATTGTTCTGAAGCATCCCTATCCAAGGAAAGTGGAAGAACCTTCCATTTATGAATCTGTGCGGGTTCACACAGCAATGCAGACGGGAAAAACAGAAAATGACCTTGTGCCCACTGCTCCTTCTGTAAGTGACCACCAATTTGACCACAAGCTCTCTCATTGTCTGAAAGTGTTCAGTGCAGTAAGATACTTTTCAAACTACATTTTTTTTCACATAAAAATTCTAATTTGGGATAGAAAACTTGGACAAAAAATTAAAGTTTGAAGCCCATGGCTCATTCACCTGAACAAAGGGAAATGCATAAAAAACACACTGTGATAGTGATAGGATTCTAAATACTTTTAAAATAACACTTGAATTCCTATCCTTAGCCAATTAAGTTTATGACAGAATGGGTTGACTAAACTGTTATTCTTGGCCAAGGTTCTTAAATTAAGATTTTTTTTTTTTTTTACATTCAACTGTCTATAGTAGAAAAACATCCCCTAGCTTTATGATAAAATCACGGGGTATCATTTTTTCCCAGCCCTTTTTCCTTCACTGAATGAAGTGTACAGACAGAAAACATCCACACATCTTTGCAACTCAGGTCATCGTTCAGTTTCAGTGCAACTGGGGCACTCATTGTTCTTTTGAGATTCCATTTATGTTTGTTCTGTGAACTGTGACCCTGAAATTACTCTTCTCTAGCAACCCCTTCTTTCATTATTCTCAAAGACCTTCTATTCTCTTTCTTTTCCTTGTTCGTTGAATATTCCTGATATAAGTGACCTGGATTTGCACAGATGATGAGGAGGACAATACACAGATGAAATATCAAGAACGGCTCCTAGGTAGCAATCATTACACTTGAAAAATGATCATTTAAGGATACTTAGGTACAAATTATGTTCGAACATATGACCTTCCTATTTATTCAGTACATTTTCTACTCTGTCACTGGAGAGCGCTTTTCTTTAAAAGCAGATTTATCACATGACCTCGCTGATTGACACCCTTCAGTGGTGTCCATGACATTCATGGCTCACCTGGACCCCACTAACCTCTCTGGCATCATCTCATGCCACTCCCACACTCACAATGTAGAACTTGCTGTCTCAATAACATGCATTCCTCTTAGTTTACTCCTTAACTCCTCCCTACATCCAGAATGCAACCAATACTACCATTGTCCACTCATCCTTCAGAACAATTGTTAGTGATCAATATCTTCCAGGAAGCCTTTCTTGACTCCCACTGGCTTCTATTTAAATGCTGTTCTTCTCCATTCCAGAGCACTCCCTACTTACTTTACCTAGAATTATCAGACTATAAGGAGCTCTGGTAGCATAGTGTCTAAGGTATTTGACTGCTAACCAGAAGGCTGGTAGTTCAAACCTACCAGCCACTCCTCGGAAGGAGGGTTGGGCAATCTACTTCCGTAGTGATACCGCCCGTAAACCCAAGGAGGGGTTGCTATGAGTTGGGTTCAACTCGACAGCAGTGAGTTGGGTTTTGATTTGATTTATCAGACTATAACATGAGGAAAAAAAAAAAGTCATTTTCTATAGAGTCAGTTCTGACTCATACTGCCCTATGTGTTTTAGAGTAAAACTTTATAATGTTTTCAATGGCTGTGATCTTTCAGAAGTAGATCTCTAGGCCTTTCTTCTGAGGGCCCTCTAGGTGGATGTAAAAAACCACTTAATTTGTAGCAGAGCATTTAATCAGTTGGGCCACCCAGGGGTTCCTTACTGTAGCATTTGATATTATATGCTGTCAAGTTGATTCTCACTCAGAGGAAAATTATATGACAGAGTAGAACTGCCCCCGTGCATTTCCTAGGCTGTAATATTTCCAGGAATACCAGGTCTTTTCTCCATGGCAGGGTTCCAATCACCTACCTTTCGGTTAGTAGCCAAGCGCTTAACCACTGAGCCACCAGTGCTCCTTTACTGTAGCATAATTACCTATGAATGTGTCTGCCCTTCCCTCTAGCCTGAGACTTCCCTAAAGACAGGGAGCATAGCTTTGTATCCTTACCAATTTCCTGGAACATATTACGTATTTGTTATTAGGCTACATCTACTTAAAAGTCCTAGAAACTGATTGAGAAAGTTATATTGGCTTTGCTAGAGATGGATGAGGAAGCATCAGACCTTAGAACTAAAGAAACTGAGCAAAGTAGGATGATAAACAGTCCAAAACTAAAAGAGAACAAAGAATAAATCAAGACCTACTCTCTAACTCATTTTTGTTTTTCAGTCAACCAGCCTCTTGTACACTTCCTCTTTACTGTTTCTTACCCCACCACCAATCACATCAATGTCTCTCTCATTTGGACTTTCAGTTTGACTTCACTTTCTCCTTCTGTTATACTTATCCTAACAATCTCCACTCAAAGTCAATCAAACCATACCCTACTATGTCTGTCCTCACACATACTACCAAGCACAGTTGAAGAAATATGGGTCATCTGGGTGACTCAGTGCCACAGTGAGTTTCCAGCCTCAGCTGTGCCCACAATGCTTACCAGTGATACTTCTCTAACCTCAACCTACACCTTCTCTCGTTTCCTCAGCACTGATCTCAAACCTCCCCCATCCCTAAGTTACCCATACAAATAATTGCCAAGCACTGCTCTGCAGATTCATGCTGGTCAGGTCAGGGATGATGTTTACACGGGTCCACTGATTAATGAGAAAAATGTAAAATGATGCAATGAGTGTTTTGCAAGGTTTAAATTTCAGCTTGTGAAATGTGAACCTGTCTTTTATACAGAATTACATGCTTCCTATTTTCTTAATATTAAAAATATCCTTTCTCTTAGGAAATTATGATGATGTTTTAAGTGTTTTTTAAAAAATACTTATGCAGGTTAAGAGATTGTCATTTATACTGAAATGAAATGCATATATGTGTGTGTGATATTAAAGTGGCCTTTCTCTTATAAAATGATGTTGATGGTAGCTAGTAGTTTTAAATTTTATGTTTATTTGAGGAGCTCTGGTGGTGTAGTGGCTAAAGCATTCCGCTGCTAAGCAAAAGGTCACCAGTTCAAACCCACCAGCTGCTCTGCAGAAGAAAGTCAAGACAGTCTGCTTCTGTGAAGATTTGAAGCCTTGGAAATCTAAGGCAGTTCTATTCTGTCCTATAGCATTGCTATGAGTTGGAATCAACAGGTTGGTAGAGAGTTTGGTATGTTTATTTGACAAAACAAAAAGTTAACCAGTGTTGTCTCTCAAAGCTTTGAAATTTCCAACTTGCTGTTTCATTCAGTCCAGAAGTTTGGGAACAACTACATAATAACATATGTCCCCTCATCCCAGAGAAGGTAATTTTGCCTCCTACTTCCCAGGGAAAGGAATCATCAATGATTTTTTTCAATTACTCCTCCGCCCACTAAACTATCACCTTATTAATAGTCTCAGCCATTCTTACATCCCTTCCTTCTGAAGAAGAGAAAGAGGAGGCCCAGTGGAGACAATGTGTAATGAGAAGCTCTTGGAGTTGATTGTGCATTAATATAGACAAAACATTAAAAAGGCTTTCTAGTGGATTCTGCAATGTCTCTTGTTACTCTACACTGAGGAATCACAGATAACTTGACCAGCATGGCCACGGGAACTGTTCTGGTCCAGTCAGCATTTTCTTGTTCCTAACTGACCACAAGCATTCTCAGCCTCCACTGGTGTGGTAGTTAAGTTTGTGGGTCAGCTTGGCTGGGCGTGGGTGAGTGGCTGGGCAGCTGGATGTAGTATTCCCCATGATGAGACTGGTAATCAACTCCATGGTGGAATCTACTGTGAGCAGCTGAGTAGCTGTTTTGGTGTGTGGTCTGCATCCTGTATATAAAAGACAGCTTTGGGAATGGTCTCTAGCTTATGGCACACTTGAATCCTGCATGTAGCCATGTCGTTGTTCAGCAGCCTGCCATACTCTGCCAACCTTGAGACTTTCAGTAGACTTGAACTAATGGCCTGCTATGTGGTTTGTTAACACTGGGACTGTGCCATTTTATTTGCCGACCTTGGGCTTGTTAGCCTCAGCAGCCAGTAGCTGCCTGAGTAAAGCGAGATTCCTCTAGCTTCAGTGGGCCAGGAGCAAGAAGCAGAGCTGAAGCCCAAGGTTGAGGTGACTTTCACCCAGCCCCTAGAGCCGGGCACTTTGAACTTGGACTTCTAGCCTCCTGAACTGTAAGAGAATAAACTCCTGTTTGTTGAAGCCATCCCATCTGTGGTCTATTCTTGTCAGAGCAGCACTAGGTAACTAGAACAACTGGTTACCACCAACAGACACAATGATGCTGTACCTCCATCTTCAACCCAACAGTTCTGTGGACTTTCAGACTCTGTCTTCTCTTTTGGGACACAGTTCTTGCTCAAGCTCCAGCAGTGGGGAAAGAGAACTAAGACCAATTTATAGGAAAAAGAACTTCTTTCTTGAAGTGAAAGTGAAAATAGATACCCTATTGCCCAGAAAACAACATATATGCTTGTATAAAAATGTTTAGTACCTTTTTGCAATAGCATTTTGGAAAATAACTATCATATTATAAACAACATAGGGTTGGGTTCCTGAGGTAGGATTATGTTTAATTCATTCTTAATTTAACAAAGCTTTTTTAAGCATCTATTATCCATTAGGGAGCTCTGGTAGCATAGTGGCTAAGACACTTGCCTGCTAACCAGACGGCTGGCGGTTCAAACCCACCAGCCACTCCTCGGAAGGAAGGTTGGGCAATCCTACTTCCGTAGTGATACTGCCTCGGAAACCCAAGGAGGGGTCACTATGAGTCGGGTTTGACTCAACGGCACATAACAACAACAACAACAATTATCCATTAGGACTGTAAGAAGGTCAGAAGGCCTGGTGTGGAGTGAGTTAGAAGGAAAGTAATAAGAGATGAGATTATTGAGGTAATGAGGGGCCAGAGGAGGTAAGGCAATAGAGTTCTTAACCTAGCAGAACCTCTCAGCTGGGGTATTTAGGAATTTGTTAGTGTTTTGGTTGTCACAATGCTGTGGATGACACTAGTAGAATGAATGGGTTTCAAGAACTATGAGAAGTCTGAGACTTTACCCTGTTTTCAAACTAATGAGCTGATCTGCCCCAGTTTCATGGATACTGATAGAAGACACAATCATCTGAGTGAGAAATGTAGCTGTAGCCAGAAAATCAGTGTCTGGGCTGGTTCCTTGTGAAGGCTCTCAGTCTCCACAGAGTAACATGAAGAGAGTCAGGTGACACTACACTCATAGTAAGTGGAAGTATAGGAGGGAAACCCTGGATGCAGGGAACCCACATCTTTTACAGTGGACTGTAAATATATATGCCCTTTCCTGAGAAGGAAGACACTCTTTAGAACTTCCAAGGCTGCTTGCTGTGCAAACATCCTTTAAAACTGGTCTGAAACAAAGGACTGCTAGTGTCTTGGTTGTAAGATATGCAGAAAGGTGAGAAACTCAGGGAAAATTGTTTCCAATAGTGAAAAGGGGTTATGGAGGCTAAATATGCTGCAATGTACTGTGACACATTATCCTGCCCCAAATGTCAACTATACCTTCCTTGTTCTTGTTAAGTGCCATTGAGTCAGCTCCAACTCATAGTGACCATATGTACAACAGAATGAAACACTACTCAGGCCTGCACTATCCTCACAATCCTTGTTATACAGGAACCCATCATTGTAGCCACTGTGTCAATCCATCTCACTGAAGTCCTTCCCCTTCTTCACTGACCCTCCACTTTACCAAGCATGATATCCTTCTCCAGGGAATAGCCATTTCTGAAGACATCACCAAAACAGATGAGACAATATCTGGCCATTCTTGCTTCCAAGAGCATTCCGGCTGCACTTCTTCCAGAACAGATTTGTTCATTCTTCTAGTAGTCCTTGGTATTTTCAGTATTTTTCACCAACACCATAATTCAAAGGCATCAACTCTTTGTTCTTCCTTACTCATTGCCAAGTTTTCCCATGCATATGAGGTAATTGAAAATATCATGGCTTGGGTTAGGTGCATCTTAGTCTTCAAAGTGACATCTTTGTTTCTTAACATGTTAAAGAGATCTTTTGCAGCAGATTTGCCTAGTGCCGTGTGACGTCCGATTTATTGACTGCTGCTTCCATAGGTGTTGATTGTAGATCCAAGTAAAATGAAATCCCTGACAACTTCAACCTTCCATCCATTTATCATGATGTTGCTTATTGGTCTAATTGTGAGGAGTTTTGCTTTCTTTATGTTGAGATGTAATCCATACTGATGACTATAGTCTTTGATCTTCGTCAGTAAGGGCTTCAAGTCTTCTCTTTCAGTAAGCAAAGTTGTGCCATCTGCATATTACAGGTGGTTAATAAGCCTTCCTCTAATTCTGGTGTCATGTTCTTCATATAGTTCAGCTCCTTGGATTATTTGCTCAGCATACAGATTGAATAAGTATGCTGAAAGGATACAACCCTGACACATACCCTTCTTGATTTTAAACCATGCAATATCCCCTTGTTCTGTTCAAATGACAGCCTCTTTGTCTGTTTACAGGTTCCTCATGAGCACAAGTAAGTATTCTGGAATTCCCATTCTTTGCAATAATTTATTCTTTCCATAAGTTGTTATGATCCATATAGTCAAATGCTTTTGCATAGTCAAGAAAACACAGGTAAACATCTTTCTGATATTCTTTGCTGTCAGCCAAGATCCATCTGACATGAGCAATGATATCCCTTGTTCCACATCCTCTTCTGAATCTAGATAGAATTTCTGGAAGTTCTCTATCAATATACTATTGCAATAGTTTTTGAATTATCTTCAGCAAAAGTTTACTTGCATGTGATATTAATGATATTGTTCAATTTCTTTGAAATGGCACACATATCATCTCTTCCAGTCCATTGGCCAGGTCTTCCAAATTTCTTGATATAAATGAGTGTTTTCAGTGTTGCATCCATTTTTTGAAATATTTCAATGGGTATTCCTTGTTTTTTGCCAGTTCCTTCAGTGCAGCTTCAAGTTCCTCCTTCAATATCATTGGTTCTTGATCATAAGCTATTTCCTGAAATAGTTGAACATCAATCAATTCTTTTTGGTACAGTCACTCTGTGTATTCATTTTTTTTTTGGTGTTTCCTTCGATATTTTGTCCTTAGAATCCTTCAATATTGCAACTCGAAGCTTGAATTTTTTTTCTTCAGTTCTTTCAGCTTAAAACATGCAGAATATGTTCTTCCCTTTTGGTTTCTGACTCCAGGTCTTTGCATATTTCGTTATAATACTTTACAATGTCTTCTCGAGCTGCCCTTTGAAATCTTTTGTTCAGCTCTTTTTTCTTGTCATTTCTTCCACTCACTTTAGCTGCTCTGTTCAAGAGCATGCCATGTAAGATAAAATAAAGAATTTATGCTTGTTCCAAGCATTAAAGAGAAATTATGAGAGGGTCCTGAGTAACATAATTTAAGTGTTTACATTTTTGAAAATATCATTCTCACTGCTAAGTGAAAACTGGAGTGGGAACAAGATTGGAGAGAAGACCACCACTAGGAGGCTATTGTAGCAGTTTAGATAAGAGATGATGTTAGTTTAAACCAGAAAGAGGGGCAGGGGAGGTAAAAACTGGTTAAATTTAGGTTGTGTTTTGAAGGTGGAAAGGACAAGCTTTATTGATGCATTGCATGTAATGATGTTCATTATATACAAAAGAAAGAACAACAGAGTAAATAGTCCTGCCATTTACTGAGACAGCTAACACTGTAGGAGGAGTACAATTTGGGGATGGGAAAGAGTAGTTCTGTTTTGGACATGTTTCATATCAGATACCAGTTAGAAATATTGGGAGGTTAAATGAGATAATACATTTCAAGTGACTGACACAGAGCAGCTTCTATCTAAAATTTTTGTTTTCTTAGCTTCCCTTTTTTGGTATTTGGTGTTTTTAGCAACTCCCTCTTTCTAAAATTTCTGTTTCCTTTACGTATGTGACACATTTTTCTCTTTATTCTGTTATCTCTCTAACACAAATTTAGTTCCTCTTTTTGGACACCTCCCTTGCATGGTGACCTTCATCAGTATTCTGTTCTTGAATTTCTACTCACAGTTAACATTTTGGTGTCTATGCTTCTAGTGTTTTTTTTTTTTTTTTGTCAGTAGATAAATAGAAAGAGATACACACATAGATATTTTATAATGAAATCTTGATTGTAAATGGTTATAATATTCTTGTGAAATTTAATTATAAATTGTGAACATCTTCAGTGTTATTAGTCTTCTAAAACACCATTAAGTGTCTTAGCATTCCATTATTTGAGTGTGTAACAGTTTATTTAGTTAATTATTTATTATATTTTTGCATGCTATTTTTCATTGAAATAATTTCAAAGAAATATTACAAGAATTCTACAAAGACTTACTTATTCTTTTTCCTGAGCCATTTCAGAGAAAATTGCCTATGTGATGTCCCATCACCTTGAATGCTTTAGCATATGTATGTTTCCTACAATTTAGGTGTTTACCTATATGACCACAAAAAGCCATTAAATATAGAAAATAAACACTGATTCAGTATCACCATCTAATCCGCAGATCTCATTGAAGTTTCATCAGTTTTCCCATAAGGTTCTTCACAGCAAAAAGATCCCATCCAGGATCACAAGTTGGATTTAGCTGTCTTGTCTTTTTAGACTCCAGTTTCAAACACTTTCATAGTCTATCCTTGATTTCATGATTTTGACACTTCTGAAATTTAAAGGCCAATTACTTTGTAGAGTGTTTTTGTAGTGTAGTAAATTACCTCCTATGGCTTTTCTAGCCATAAGTCTTTGTAAACTCTGTGGTGGGATTTGCCATGAGCAACTGAACAGCTCCTGATTATAAAGTTATCCAGCTGGAGTATTTCTGTTGAGAGTGGCACAAAGCAATCTTCTGGGAAGTTGTCTCTCTCTCTCTCAGGTGTATAGAATTCTGATGTTGGAATTGTTTAGTTTGACCACTCTGCCAGGCTCAAAAGGACCCACCTAGAGGCAGAAGGAGTCTCCCTAACTGCTGGCTGAGAAAAACGTGCTGCTGAGAGAAACATGCTCCTGAGAGACATGAGAGACACATGCTACTGAGAATGAGACACAAGAGACACGCACTGCTGAGAGAGAGATGTGCCACTGAGACTGCTGACTGCTGAGTGAGACAGCTGGCTGCAAGAGACTGAGTACATTTCTGAACTGGGATTGTAGTCTGGTGCTTCCCTAATAAACCCCCATAATCTATGAGTTCTGTGTGGCCACTGCAGTGAATTATCGAACCCAGCAAAAGGTGGTGGGTGCTGTGGAAGGAACGGTTGGTGTCAGGGTTGGTGAAAGAGCTGGAGGGAGGCAGCATGTCTGGCCTCACAGGAATAGGCGTGGGCTACTGATGGTGATTCTGGAGCTATTGGTGGTGATTCTGTCTTCCTCTTGTGGGGTTAGAGGAGCTCAGAAGATGCAACCTCCCTGCTCCTTTGGCAGTTCCTCAATCTTGGTTTGTCTGACATTACCTCACAATTAGATTGAGCTTATGCACCTTTTTAGAAATACCATAGAAGTCATGCTTTACTCTTGTTCCTGCCTTATCTCAGATGGCACAGAATTTCAGTTTGTCCCATTAGGATGTGTCAACTTTGGTTACTTCATTAAAGTGGTCTCTGTCAGATTTCTTTACTCTAAAATTACTTCATTCCCATTGTTTCTAATAGTATTTTATGGGAAGGTTATTGAGACTATGTGAATATCCTGTTCTTTGTTAAACCCTTACCATCAATTCTAACATCCATTGATATTTCTTCACAACTTTAATTATTACTATGATTGTTGTCTCATTGCCACATGGTGATTCTCTAATTTGTCATTCCTTTTACATGTATATATATGTATGTGTGTGTGTGTGTATACATATATAAACTCACTGCCATCAAGTCAACCCCAACTCCTAGCAACTCTATAGGACAGAGTAGATCTGCCCCCTAGGGTTTCCAAGGCTGTAAATCTTTATAGAATCTTCTGAGGAACATCTAGTGGGTTCGAATCACCAAACTTTTGGCTGGCAGCCAAATGCTTTAACTGTGGCACCACCAAATAAGGACATGGTTTTTATTCTCCTCATTTATTCAATCATTTATATTTTTTTTATAACAATGAGTTATAGTCATGGCTATCACTCATTTTGATTCTTCATATTTTCCCAGATTTGGCCAGTAGAAGGCCTTTCAAGGTAGCTTCTATGTCCCTAAAACATGGCTTCATTCTGTGAGCATTTTCTTACTTTCTGTATGCACAGCAAGATGTTCCAGGCTTGTCTTGAACTTGCTTTGTTCCCACCTCTGAAATCAGCCATTTCTTCAAGAAGCCCTCACCCAGGCACACACACCTTTTCACCTTTTTTTTTTTTTTTTTCTGGAGAGTGGAACTTTAGAAACTAAGATGTGGGTGCTAGGTAACTGTTGTTAGGGAGATGTCACTCTCCCAGCCTACTCAGAAAGAACTAGGGAAAATATGTATGTATATGTTGTTAGGTGCTATCATGTCATTTTTGACTCATAGAAACCCCATGTAACTGAGCAGAACTTCCCCACAGGATTTTCAAGGCTTTGATCTTTACAGCAGCAGACCACCAGGTATTTCCTTCTGTGGAGCTGCTGCATGGGTTCAAATCACCAAGTGCTTAACCATTAGACCACCAGGGCTCCTTAGGTGTGTATATACACATGAATGTACATGCATTTACATATATACCAATGATTGATCAATCCATGAGTTCACATACCTCAATACCAATCCAATACTGCAAGGCTCATTCTAGTTTTCCCTTTTTCATATCTATAACTCCCTTCTCCTATTAGTGAGAAATGTGGTTACCATTATCTTCAGTATACTTATCTCCAATTGCTACTGCCACCACCCTCCTTCTAGACACCCTAATCACCCAACTCAGGCTCCAACATCCTATCCAAGCCACTACTACCTCTGCCCTCATTACAGATGCCTACTCAGTCTACTCAACTCTGACACTATGCACTGAGCCACCACCTCTACATCTTTGAGTCGAAGCCTTCCTCCCCCTGCTCAAGTTTCATTGTCTCCCAACAAGCTGCTGCCACCATTATCACACACACAGATGCTCTTCAAATCCTGGGTGGGCTCCATCACCCTGTGCTAGGGTGCACAAATGCCTTCCTCACTCTCTGCACCAGGCTGCAGCCCTCCTGCCCACTCACACATATGCCTACCTTGCTTCATGCTGCCTAATGGCTTTCTAATGTATTATTAAGGGAGGCAAGCAAACAAGTCAGCAGGATAGCAGATAGGCAGGGTGGCAGGAACAGTAGGAACTTAAGAATGACATCAAATAGTACTGGACAAATCTGCTGCAAAAGACCTTTGTTAAAATGTTAAGAAGCAAAGATGTCAGTTTGAGGACTAAGGTGTATCTAAGCCAAACCACAGTTATTTTCAATAGCCTCATATGCATGTGAAAGCTGGACAATGAATGAGGAAGGCTGAAGAAGAGTTGATGCCTTTGATTTGTGGTGTTGGAGAAGAATACTGAAAATACCATGGGCTGCCAGAAGAACAAACAAATCTATCCTGGAAGAAGTGCAGCTGAATGCTCCTTAGAAGACTGACCAGTCTTTGTCTCACTTAGTCTGGTCAAGTTGTCAGAAAGGGCCAGTCCCTGGAGAAGGATATTATGCTTGGTAAAGTTGAAGAACAGTGAAAAAGGGGAAAACTCAATGAGACAGATTGACACAGTGACTGCAAGGATTGTGAAGATGACTCAGGACAATGCAGTGTTTTGTTCTGTTGTATATAGAGTCACTATGAGTTGGAGCTGGCTCAACGGCCCTAACAACTGCAACAGACATTAACTGGCAATGACCCAAAATATTAATTTTTGCCATTCCCATAATATGATGTCTAAACTCAATTCAGTCAGTTCAAATTTTTTTTTTTTAGTGCCAAAATAATTCCTGATAATTTGATAATAGGTAGCTCTGGTGGGGTAGTGCCTAAGGCATTTGACTGCTAAGCAAAAGGCTGGCGATTCAAACACACCAGCCCCTCCTCAGAAGGAAGGTTGGGCAATCTACTTCCATAGTGATACCTCCTCGGAAACACAAGGCGGGGTCGCTATGAGTCAGATCCAACTCAATGACAGTGAGTTTTTAGTTAGTTTAATTTGATAACAAATTTACCAATTTTGGTTTAACATTATTTAAATAGATACCTGGGAAGTTCACCATTACTTTAATGTCACGAAAACTTTCATACAAATAGTTATTATTTATTTCTTCAACTCTTTTTGCTGTGGTGGTTGCTGTTCCTCTTTTTATTTGGTAGGGAGAATTTACCTCAGGAAAAAACTACTCTGGAAATTCCCATAAAAAGAACCTTGGTTTCAACCAAGTCATTTCCTAGTTTTTATCCTTTTTTTTCTTGCTCATACCAGACATACTATGATATCATATTAGAAAAAAACACCCTACCAGGAATTCAGTTTCTTCAGAAATTAATTTTAGTTTCTTGATCTTAGGTTCCTTGTGTTATGCATATTTATATTCATACTGCTCCCCACCATTGTTCTGTTACACAGGTGCTTGCTCACTAAGTTAGGTGCTCAGTAATAGTGATATTATTATTACCCTTGAATTAGTGAAATGGGGTTAAAAAGAAATGACTCATTCTTACTTCAGATCCCTTTGGACAAGTCAAGTATAAATCAACTGCATTTCTGAAAGTCTTCTCCATGGAATATGGGTCTTCAAGAGTTCATCTGTTGTCTTAGGCTGGGTTATCTAGGGAAACAAAATCAGTGAAGCTTATATATAGAAAGAGAGCTGGGAGGGAGAGAGAGAGAGAAATTTATCTCAAGGAAATGGTTCATGCAGTTGTAGAGGCTGGCAAGTTCCAAGTTCATGGGTCAAATATCAAGCTGGAGACTTCATCTTACTCACACAGCTGTAGGCGCTGACAAACTCAAGATTGGCAGACAATATAGCAGGTAGCTGGCTTCAGAGGCTGACAAATCCAAGATAGGCAGGTAAAATGGCAGATTGTGGGCTCACAAGCTGCAAAGGCAGCAATCCCAAGATGGGCAGGCAATATGGCAGGCCACTGTTTCAAGTTCAGGAACCAGAGATGATGATGAGCCAGAAGCAGGATCCAGATCCAGCAGAAAACCAGAGAACTTTCCCAGCATGTCTCTGTTGTTGTTGTTATGTGCCATTGAGTCAGACCCGACTCACAGCGACCCCTCCTTGGGTTTCCGAGGCAGTATCTCTATGGAAGTAGATTGCCCAACCTTCCTTCCAAGGAGTGGCTGGTGGGTTTGAACCATCAGCCTTCTGGTTAGCAGTCAAGTGCCTTAGGCACTATGCTACCAGAGCTCCTATATATATAAAGTAGCCCACACCCCTGAGGAAACTCCCTTTCAATTGATTGGGTGTTCATAATATATCTCAACATGGAGATGATTACATTATATCAGATTTCATCATGAAGGATGACTACATCATAACTGCTAAGCCACTGAGAATCATGGCCCAATCAAGTTGACATATATCCTTAACTATCACATCTGTGAAAAATAAAGGAATTTTATGATAAAATAAATATTAGAAATTCAGTGTCTAAAGACTTTCTTAAAAATTAAATTAGCATAATGTGCTCTGTGAAGCCCTGGACTACAGAGGTTCCTTTATTTTCCTTAATCCAATGTTTGCCCAATGTATTGACCATAAAGTTGCATGCATGTGCATGAGTCATACCACACAATAATCCAAACAGCTGAGTTTCGTGTAATACACTTTGCCAAAACTAATGTAAGTGAAATGATGTGGTTTATTTATTTGTAAATTGCTGATTCAAGTTAGTCAAAAGTCTTTCTATTGTTACCTATTACTACAGAATGCTAGATGATCCAATTTAAAAACAGTCTCTCACAGTATATGGAAGATTTTCAAGTCTTTAGGTAAAGAATGAAAGGTCATCACTTAAAAATCAAAGGCAGACTTTTCATTTTAACATAAACTCATTGCCATTGAGTTGATCCTGACTCATAGCAACCCTATAGGAAAAAGTAGGTTGGTGGTTCAAAACCATTAGCCACTCCTCGGAAGGAAGATTGGACAATCCACTTCTGTAGTGATACTGCCTTGGAAACCCAAGGAGGGGTTGCTATGAGTGAGTACAGAAGCAGGCTGCCAATTTTTCTACTGTGGAGTGCCTGGTAGATTCAAACCACTGTACCACCAGGGCTCCCTCATTTTAACATAGGACAGAAATATAAAGATAAAAATTATTTTATGACCATTCTAGGCTTCATTCATTGCTTCTTGATTTTTCAGCTGGGCACCAAAGAAGGCTACCTCACCAAACAAGGGGGCTTGGTCAAGGTAAGGAAACATGTCAGCCATGAAGTGAACCAACATATCATGTAGGTGGAATTCTCTAATTTTGACACTGGTCTTCTTGTTTTTTAAGAAAATTTCCTACTCATTTTTATCCAGTTATTAGTATTCATCTGTTTGGAAGATTCATTTTCATGAATAATGAATCAAAATTCTGAAAAATGACTTGACAATTCTTTGGCGAAGCCTTACACGATAATAGCCTACATTTTATTCTCAAGAAAATATATAAAACTTTTAATGGAATAATTGAAGATGAAAGTAACAAGCTGCTTTAGGACATTTGTTTTAACAAATGAAAAGTCAAATTTTTATAAACTGTTTATCTAAAAGTTGACTGAAAAAGTCACATGCCCTAACTGAACGATTTGATGAAATCCCAAAGAAAACAAAATTTGGGACTTTAAAAGTCCAAGGTATTCAACTGTCTGCCATTTTATATCATTATACCTTTAAAGTTACTTATTTCATTTCATTGTGTTAAAACCTTCTTGGAATATGCCCATTCTGTCCTTTTTTAAGAGTCAGGGTACTCACTTGCTTGAGTTCAACCTAAATATTTAGTCATTTGTGTCCCTGCTATACTGTATCCTCCTTGAAGGCAGGCAGTATTAATATTCATAGAATATTCATTTTTTAAATATTCTGTTACTTCTTTTAACTAGTAAGATTGCTACCTAGAATAAGATTAACCAGTTGCCAGTAGATCAATTCTGACTCATGGTGACCAGATGTGTTTTAGAGTAGAACTGTGCTGCATAGAATTTTCAATTGCTGTGACATTTTGGAAGTAGATGCCAGAACTTTCTTCTAAGTTGTCTCTGGGTAGACTTGAACCTCTAAGCTTTCAGTTAGCAGCCAAATGTGTTTTAGGATTCTAATAATATATAAAATTAAGACAATGGATATTGAGAGGCAACTGTCAGTTTTTGCCACAAATGCCATAGAATTCATAGACAAGGTCTAGAATATCATGTGGTTTGAGGAACCAGAACTTCAACTTGCTTATTAGCAAAACAAAATAAAATAATATTTAGCATTTTTGTGTGAGGAATGGCTAAAACATAATAAAATTCCAAACAGTAGCCCATAGCGCGTAATAATGATATCTATCTATTCTTGTTATAAAGGAGCTCTGGTAGTGTAGTGCCTAAGGCTAATCAGAAGGCTGGTGGTTCAAACCCACCAGCCACTCCTCGGAAGGAAGTTTGGGCAATCTACTTCCGTAGTGATACTGCCTCAGAAACCCAAGGAGGGGTCACTATGGGTCGGGTCCAACTCGACATCACGTAACAACAACACACTTGTTATAAAGTTAATAAGATGAACATTCTAGTTGCTTGTTATAAACCACCCTGAATATTTATATAAGCTGTTTTCTTAATTTGTTTAAGTATTATTTAGTGGTATCTCTGCTTTTGTTATAAAATTAATGAATGAAATAATTTTAATTTTTGTGTATATTCTGAAATATTTTTCTCAAGAACAACTCTTACAACAAGAATGTTTTCCAAGCTTATTGTATTTGTCTTTTATATATTTTAAAAGAAAACTGTCTAGTTCAAACATTGTTTTCCTCTACTCAATACCTATGTGTTTTAATTAAAGTTTTTTGGGTTTTATTTCCCCCTCCAGACTTGGAAAACAAGATGGTTCACCTTGCACAGGAATGAACTGAAGTATTTCAAAGACCAAATGGTGAGAAACATTGTAACACATTTTCCCTTTAAGCATTAGCTCTCTTGAAGAAATGAATATCTGCCTTTAAAAGCCCTGAACATTCACTATGTCCACCCTCCCAGAAAATCAATAAAATAATTGGGAGTGTGAATCCCTGATTCTTCATATGAGCAGAGCTATTTTGCAAAGACAAGGTGAGTATTCTAGAAATCGCTTTCTTGGACTAGCTAGGCTTTGGCTCCCAGAGAACATAATTCTCTCTGCCTAGGACATTAGAATTGTTCTTTTGCCACAAATTATTGCCTCTCTGAAACAATTTACCTCCTTATTAAAAAATTCACTCATTTACTAGAGTTTGTACCTCCATGAACAACTACCCTTTTGGGCATGGGACCAGAAGAACTGGATAGTGCCTGGCTACCATTACTGAACAAATTGATCAAAGATTCCATGGAAGAATCCTGGTCAAAAGTGGGGAAATGGAAAGAACAATTTCAAATTCTAATGGAATCTAGACTTTCTGGAGCTATGGGGGCTGGATGTATACCTAAACTATTGCCCTAAAATAATCTTTAAATTTTAAACCAAAATATCTCCTGAAGTCTTCTTAAAACCAAACTATAGTTTAGCTTAACTAGTAAAGAATGTCTGTCTTGAGCATTGTACTTTTTTAAGGTCTATCAATATGTCATCAAGTGCTAAGGAGCAAGGATGTCTCCTTGAGGACTAAGGTGCGCCTGACACAAGCCATGATATTTCCAATCACCTTGTATGCATGTGAGAGCTGGACAATGAATA
>NW_006921816.1:1907585-1908316 GCF_000298275.1 Orycteropus afer afer
GGTCGACGAAAGAGGGGGAGGCCTTCAACAAGATGGATTGACACAGTGGCTGCGATGATGGGCTCAAGTATAGCAGGGATCATGGAGCTGGCGCAAGATCAGGCAGTGTTTCGTTCTGCTGTGCATGGGTTGCTATGAGTCGGAAACAACTTGATGCCACCTAACAACAACAACAATATGTCATCAAATTGACAACAGCAACTGGCAAGCTCAGATAGGAAACTTAGGGGATAGTGAGTTTATGTTAATAAAGAAGGAACAATCAGAAAAAGAGTAAGAGTAGTTGTACAACTCGAAGAATATTATCAATAGTACTGACTTGTGTAGAAATTGTTGAAATGGCATAAGTTCTACTGTGCATATTTTCAGCAACAACTAAAATATATATTTTTTAAAATACCCATTTCCTATGTCCATTTCATTAAGCTTGAAATTATCTCATTTCTCTCAATCTCCCTATACAAAATTTCTGAGCAAGTGGAAGTTGAAGAAAATGGAAAAACAAAATTACTTCCATTCAAATGTAAATTGATAAAGGCAATCTTTTAATACCAGTGTCATGAAAGGTTACTGCAATCCTCAAGCTAGGTATATGACTTGCCCTTATAAGGCTTCTCTATTTTCAGTCCTCTTCCTGAAAGTAAAATTGACATTTACACGTAATACAGGAGTTACTAGAAGTATAGTGATGGGCAGATTTGTGTGTGGGTGCATTTTTTTTTTTTTAATTT
>NW_006921816.1:1909546-1943142 GCF_000298275.1 Orycteropus afer afer
CTTCCGTAGTGATACTGCCTCGGAAACCCAAGGAGGGGTCGCTATGAGTCGGGGCCGACTCGACGGCACATAACAACAACAACAACAACAGTCGATCTCAACTCATAGTGACTCCTCCTTGGGTTTCCAAGGCAGTAGCTCTATGGAAGTAGATTACCCAGTCTTCCTTTTGAGGAGTGGCTGGTGGACTTGAACTGCCAGCCTTCTGGTTTGCAGTCAAATGTCTAAGGCACTATGCCACCAGCAACTTAAACAAGTTAGCAAGTCTGCTGGATCCAGTTGTTTAAATTGTACCCTGCACAAGTATGACACACATAAGAAGATGCCATTCATATCTTAAGCAGCTTTATTCTTTTGAGCTTTCTCTTCATACAGCTTTAACTTTGTTGATGCCAAGGATGGGTGATTTGTATGTTTATTACAATGTTTGGCAGTGTTTTATTCTAATATAATCAGTATATTATGACAATTTTCTAACTGAGAGAAGTAAAATGTCTTAAAGAAGGAGTGGGCTCTTTTCTACCAATTTTTATTTTAAAGTGTTTCAAGCATATAAAAATTTAAAAGCCTATATATCCACATACCCTTCACGCAGATGCATCAATTGCTACTATATAGACATGTTTGCTTTATCTGTATCTATCTACTTTTTTGGGGGAGGGGGGAATTGAAAGTAAGTTATAGACAGCATGGCACTATATCTCTAAATACCTGAGTATGAATCTCTTAAGAGAAAGAATATTGTCTATTGAACTACAATATTTTCACAGCTAAGAAAATACGTGTAACAGTACCATATGAGCTAGAAGGGGATATTTTTCTCATACAATTAGAAATCTGTAGGCAGGCAGCCACCTTGACAAGGTCAGGTTCAGTATTTGTACATTGTTTTGGTCTTCAGGTCCAAGATGGGTACTTCAGCTTTAGGCTTCATGTCTGCATATAAGGCAAGGAGGAAGAGAAAGTGATGGTATTGCCCATGTCTTTCTTTTTTTAAATCAAGAAAGCAAAAGTTTTTTCCAGAAACTCCCCTATTAGATTTCCCTTTACATCTTATTGGCCAAGAGCCCCCCATGCCATTGTTAGCAGTAGGGAAGCCCAGAAAAGAGTAATAAAATGAGCATGATTAGCTTAAATTAATTATGTTCATTGATTGGGGGTTCTGTTAGCATCAAGAAAGGAAAAAATTACCTTTGTTAGTAGGTAATTAATAGTGTCTCCCACAAGAAGTACCAAACAACAATTCCAGAACCCAGTTTTATACAATGTATGTATACTGTCACTGCTCTCTTCACCATGATCCAGGCATACCTCAGCTGGACCTCATATCAAGGACTGACATTTTAGACACATGGATTTACCTCTTTCCTGCTTAGTAATAGCATAGTGGCTAAGGCACTTGACTGCTAACCAGAAGGCTGGCGGTTCAAATCTACCAGCCACTCCTCGGAAGGAAGATGGGGCAATCTACTTCCATAGTGAAACTGCCTCGGAAACCCAAGGAGGGGTCGCTATGAGTCGGGTCTGACTCGATGGCACATAACATAACATAACATACTTAGCAATTATTGATATAGCTCTTGTGAATTTCAATTAAAGGCTTTTTTTTTCACATGAGAGAAAAAAAATATATATTTAATGTTTTGCATATCAACTGAAAAGGCAGGAAGATGGGCAAGATATAAATTATGACTGACTTTTTAATTCAAATGATTTGACTATATAGCCAAAGAGACAGTCAAATCAATTACCACACTCCTAGAAAAACTCTTTCATGCCTGTAGAAAAGTTTGTTTTTTCCCTAGAAAAGGCTGACTTATGACCAAAACACAAAACCAAACCCACTGCCATCAAGTTGGTTGTGACTCATAGCAGCCCTATCGGACAGAGTAGGGTTTCCAAGGCTGTAAATCTTCAGACTGCCACATCTCTTCTCCCATGGAACAGCTGATGGGTTCAAATCACCAACCATTGGGTTAGCAGCCAACACTTTAACCAATGTGCCATGAGAGGTCCTCGACTTATGAACAGTGGTAGCCAAAATGAATATTTGAGGAGTTTTATTGTCTCTTTTTCCTGTCCTAAATAATTGAAACTTCTTTCATCCATCAAGGTCAGTGTTACCTCTATTAAAGCAAGCTAACACCATGAGTTCTTGACCAAACTCTCTTATTTGTCTTGCTTACTCTTTGAATCATAGCACAGGTTCTCTGAATCATTTGAGAGCTCATTTGAACAAACACAAGTGGTGTATTCAGAAAAGAAAATGTGAAAAATAAAAAGGATCTAAGAGGTGTCAGAGTGTCCTGGGAATGTTGTTTTTCTTCTTTGAAGTCCCATTAGGATCTGACTCATAGTGACCCCTCCTTGGGTTTCCAAGGTGATACCACTACAGAAGTAGATTGCCCAACCTTCCTTCTGAGGAGTGGCTGGTGGGTTTGACCATCAGCCTTCTGGCTCGCAGTCAAATGCCTTAGGAACTACACCACCAGAGCTCCCTGAAGAGAATATAAATCTGGCCTGTAATATGAATCTATAATTTCCTCAGCATTTCTGCATTTTGCTGACAGGGATAGTTTTATCTATAACAGTTCATCAACTCCTTTTTTGCCTTGGGATACTCTAGATACTCTAGATAATGTTCAACCAATTATATGTATAAGCAACGAACCATCTGGAGTATCTTAAATTGTTTCTTTTGTCTTATCAGCCTGGTATTTCCATTCAGAACATTTTATCTCTGTGCAAAGACAGGAGTAGAAGCTGATGAGTGGATCAAGATATTACGCTGGAAATTGGTGAGTTATGACAACTTCTGGATGCCATTTGTTGTTAGTTGCTTTCGAGGTAATTCATGATGACCCAGAAACAATATGTTGATGTACCATAACTCGTAGGTCAATTCCTAATCTGTGTTTTAGCACCCACTTTACAATATTTCCCCTGACAAAAACACAGAAAACCAGATTAATCTGGGGAGAAGGCACATGATAATTAATTGATACTTGCATAGTTTCTTACTAATTAGAATGGTTAGTTTGATATTTGGTAAAAGCCAGAGTTAAATATCGTAAAATCACTAAATAATAAACAACCATGTGTGTGCTTTATTACAGTCTCAAATAAGAAAACAGCTAAACCAAGGGAATGGCACAATCCGGTCTCAGTCGTTCATCTTTAAATAGACCTTTCCTAACCAAGGAGGCCCTGCCCCAGGCACAGAGTGGAATGTTCCCTGATGCTGTGGTCAGTAGCAGACTTCAGAGGAATGCCGACTAAGGAATTTTCTTTAAAAACAAAACCAAAGCAGACGCTGATAGAGACCTTTCAGAATATATCACATTTGCTGATTCACAGAAAACTACTGCCCTGCCAAGATGTTGCCATCTCTCCGAAAATTCCAAAGCAAACATCATTCTGATGAAATGAATTAAACCACCATTTCCAGATATGTTCATTGTTAGAACATAAAACATGTGGTCCCCAAGCTTGATGACGTTTGTTGCCTGAAGCCCCATTCTGTGTTACAGCCAATTCATCTGACATCGATGATCAATGCTGTACTATCAACAGGGAAATAAATGGTTACATACTTGAGGCTTAATTTCTTCAGAAAGTATGTTGAGAGAATAAACTTCAAAGTTTTTTTTTTTTTTTTGCTTTTTTATTCTTGTTACAAAAACAAAAGCAGTTTCCAAAAACTGTAAAATACTTGCCGTATTTATTTTCTCTTTTTAAGAGGCTCAGGAATTTAGTGGATCCTTCACTTCTAATGATGTTCTGTGGGAACTAAATATCCAGTGGACAATTAATTATGTAGGACAAATAAAGATAAATGCAGGTACAATTTTCAAAAGATTTCTTAATCGTCTTGGAGGAAATGTTCTAGAGTGAGAACTAAAGTGAGCGTAATGAAGTAGCAGATAACTTGTAATTCAATAGTAATGATAATAATGTCATCAGCTGTCCTTGAGTCGGCTCTCAACTCATGGTGACCCCATGCACAATGGAATTAAATGCTGTCTGGCCCTTTATCATCCCTGTCATGTGTTGTGGATTTGGAAGTACATTTCAGACCTCTCTTTCTAGTCTGTCTTAGCCTGGAAGCCCCACTGATACTTGTTCATCATCATAGCAACACACCAGCCTCCATGGACAGAGGAGTGGTGGCTGTGTACATGGTGCATTGACCAGGACTCAAATCCATGTCCTGCATAAACCAAAAACCAAACTCACTGCTGTTGAGTCGGATCTGACTCATAGAGACCCCTCCTTGGGTTTCCAAGGCAGTATTACTACGGAAGTAGATTGCCCAACCTTCCTTCTGAGGAGTGGCTGGTGGGTTCGAACCGCCAGTCTTCTGGTTAGCAGTCAAATGCCTTAGACACTATGCTACCAGAGCTTCCATGTCCTGCATAGAAGGCGAGAATTCAACCAGTGAACCTGAACTACCAGTGCCCTAGATACCAACAGTCAAGCACTTGTAAGCACTATGTTATTCTCACATGACATTTCTCCAAACAGACTGAAAGAGACTTTTCAAGGAGAGTGTGTTACGCTAGACCTTCCCCAGAAGAGTTAGCTGTAGTTTTGGCTGAAGAGATGTAAGAATCACCTTTTCCTGAGATCATTAAGCACCCTGCAACTGAGCCACTTCTGTCACCAGTTGAGGGAGTAACCCTAAAAGAAATATATAATAATGTGTTATACAACGTTTTCAAACTAGACTGATACAGGGGAATGAGATACTGGTGTCCAGAACTCATAATGATTCTAGCCTGTTCTATTGCCTTTGTGAAAATAGATGATTTAGATAGAAGTTTGAAGAGAGACAAAGAAGTGGAAGAATCTGAAAAAAAAAAAAAAAAATCATGGTGCAATGCTCAGTTATAACACTGCTTTTTCAGTCCAAAGGGATAGCATGTTCAAATAAGTTTCTTTGGTTATCTAAACACCCAATACTTAAAAATTACTAAATTTTGCATATTAAAACTAAGCTTTAAATGTATTTTGTTTTGTTTGTATAATACAGCATAAAGGAAACTGAATTAAAATGCATGGTGTCAAGTGTGCAAAGCAAGAAGTAACAAATGAGTCCTCACTCCGATGTAAGGTTTTATGTTTTGTTTTTCTTAGACTTCAAAGAATTTCTTTGTGTAGGAGATACTGTTCTACTTTTTTGTTAAATGTATCATGTTTATTTATATTCTTTGGTTCTATTTGTTAAAAATACCATAATTTTCCCACACATGTACTATTTTGCTATTGAAATGTATTTTAATACTGTAACTTAAAAGAAATACAACTGATTAATGTAATAAATAGCAATGAAAAATCTGCTTCAGTTAGAGTATGAAATGCAGAGGTTCAAAGGTGAAGAAATAGTCCCAGTCATAAAGGAGTTTTTAAAAAAGAGACTACCAATAAATACATGGCAATGTATAGAAGGAAATAAGATAAATATTGAAAGAGAAGTATACCCAGCTACTATGTGATGAAAAGTGTGCATAGTTAGGGTCAAACCCATTTACTGGAGAATTTTCACATGAAAGGGGAAAGCAAAAGTATACATGCTATATAATTAATACTAGGCCAGATGCAATACCTTTGCAACCTACTGGATGCTCAGCAACCCTGAGCAATGGTCATGATTTTGCCTCCCGAGAAAAGCCTACTGAGGGGCCCATAGCTCGTTTCCCAAGTCCAAAACAAGAGAGGATGACAGATCAGAATGGAGGTGTTTGAGAGAATGTTGAGTGGCGTGTCTGTGTTAGGCTCTGTCTGCTAACAGGTATGTACTTATAAAGGAAGCACCTTTTTAGACACATCCAAAGCATTAGCAATTACTCCACTTCTCGGAATCTTTCTCAGGGAAAGTCCTGCCCTCAAAGGAGTACTGTTTCCCCTGGACCAGGAAGCACAGGCAGGGATCCAGATAAGGCCAGGTCCCAGGCCACGCCCCTACCAAGTGGCAGGAAAGCAGAGAAAAAGTCGGGGGTGGGGGGGTGGGAGAGGTGGGGGGGTAGGGGCGGTGGGGTGGGGTGGGGACCAGGACAGAGCAAGGAAGCAGAGGCAGGGATCCAGGTAAGGCTGAGAAGCCAAGGACCAGAGGACCCAGGCCAAGGCCCTTCCAAGTGGGGGGAAAACCAGGGAATGCAGACAAAAAGGGGGGGGAGGGGACCAGGACAGAGGAAGGAAGCAGATACATGGATCCAGATAAGGCCAGGGACACAGGCCACACCCCTCCCAAGCAGCAGGAAAGAGCCAGGGATCTGTGTAAGGGGAGAAGTTTTGAACAGCTAAGGGAGACCAACTTGTCTGTCAGTTTGTCCTATTGTGGTGGCATGTTGCTGTGAGGATTGAGGCTGTACCACCAGTGTCTCAAACCCAATAGGGTTGTGCATGATGCACAGGTTTCAACAACTTCAGACTGAGACAGACTAGGAAGAAGGAGGAGGCCATCCACTTCTCAAAGAATTGGCCAGGGAAAACCTTATGAATAGCAGAGAAACACTGTCTGATACATTACTGTGCAACTTTATGAATAGCCTGGAAACATTGTCTGATACAGTGCAGGAGGATAAGCCACTTAGGTCGGAAGGCTCTCAAAATAGGACCAGGAAAGAGTTGCATCATCAGAGTAGAACCAGCCTTACTGATATGGATAAGGTAAAGCTTTCGAGACCTCCATTTGCTGACATGGCATGACTTAAGTTGAGAAACAGCTGCAAGCACCCATTAATAATCAGAACATGGAACGTACAAAGCATGAATCTAGGAAAACTGGAAGTTGTCAAAAAAGAAGTGGAGTGCATAAAGATTGATCTCCTAGGTATTAGTGAACTGAAATGGACTGGTTTTGGCCTTTTGAATCAGACAACCATATGATCTACTATGCCGGGAATGACAGTTTAAAGAGGAATGGTGTGGCATTCATCACCACAAAGGATGTTTTAAGATCTACCCTGAAGCACAGTGCTGTCAGTGATAGGAAATATCCATACACCAACAAGGAAGACCAGTTAATATAACTATAATTCAAATTTATGCACCAACCACCAAAGCCAAAGATGAGGAAATTGAAGATTTTTGTCATCTTCTGCAGTTTGAAATTGACCGAACATGCAATTAGGATGTGTTAATTATCACTGGTGACTGGAATGAAAAAGTTGGAAATAAAGAAGAATCATGAGTAGTTGGAAAATTTGGCCTTGATGACAGAAATGATGCTGGAAATTGGATGACAGAATTTTGCAATACCAACAACTTATTCATTGCAAATACCTTTTTTCAATAACACAAATGGTGGCTATACACATGGACATCACCATATGGAATACACAGGAATTAGACTGACTACATCTGTGTCAAGAGGCGGTGGAAAAGCTCAATATCTTCAACCAAAACCAGGCCAGGAGCTGATTGTGGAACAGACCATCAACTACTCATATGCAAGTTCAACTTGAAGTAAAAGACAGTTAAATCAAGTCCACAAGAGTGAAAATATGATGTTGAATATTGTTGTTGTTAGGTGCCATCCAGTTGTCTCCAACACAGTGACCCTATGCACAGCAGAAGAAAACACCTCCCTGTCCTCAGCCAACTCCATGATTCTTGCTATACTTGAGCCCATCACTGCTACCACCAAGTCAATCCATCTCGTTGAGGGCCTTCCCCTCTTTTTTTTTTTTTTCCTTAGTCCTCAAGGAGACATTTTGCTTTTCAGCACTTGAAAGAGATCCTTTGCAGCCAATTTGCCCAGTGCTATACATTGTCTGATGTCTTGAATGCTGCTTCCATTGGCGTTGATTGTAGAACCAAGCAATGTGAAGTCTTTGACAATTTCAATCTTTTCTCCATTTATTGTGATGCAGCTTATAGGCCCATCTGTGAGGATTTTTGTTTTCTTTGTATTGAGATGTAATCAATACTGCAGACTGTATACTTGGAATCTTCATCAGTAAGGACTTTGAGTCATCCTCACTTTCAGCGAGCAAAGTTGTGTCGTCAGCGTATTGCAGGTTGTTATTGATTCTTCCTCCAATCCTGATGCCACGTTGTTCTTCATATAGTCCAGCCTCTCAGATTATTTGCTCAGCATACAGACTGAAAAAGTATGGTGAAAGGATACAACTCTGACACACTCCCTTCTTGATTTAAAACCATGCAGTGGTTCCTTTTTCTGTTCAAATGACAGCCTCCTGGTCTATGTACAGGTTCCTCACAAGTACAATTAAGTGTTCTGGAATTCCCATTCTTCTCAATGTCATCCAAAATTTGTTATGATCCACACAATCAAATTTTTTGCATAGTCAATGAAACACAAGTAAACATCTTTCTAGTATTCTTTGCTTTGAGCCATGATCCATCTGCCAACAGCAATGATATCCCTTCTTCCACATCCTCTTCTGAATCCAGCTTGTATTTATGGAAGTTCTCTGTCAATATATTGCTGCAACCATTTTTGAATTATCTTCAGTAAGATTTTACTTGCATGCAATATTAATGATATTATTTGATAATTTCCACATTCTGTGGGATCATCTTTCTTTGGAATGGGTACACATATGGACCTCTTCCAGTCAGTTGGCCAGGTAGCTGTTTTCCAAATCTCTTGGCATAACCAAGTGAATGCCTTCAGTGAGGCATATGTTTGCTGAAACATCTCAATGGGTATTCTGTCAATTCCTGGAGCCTTGTTCTTCGCCAATTATTTCAGTGCAGCTTCAACATCTTCCTTCAATACCATTGGTTCTTGAACATACGCGACCTCCTGAAATGGATGAAGATCAACCAGTTCTTTTTGGTACAGTGACTCTGTGTATTCCTTCCATTTCTTCTGATGCTTCCTGCATCATTTCAATATTGCAACTTGAGGCTTAATATTTTTTCTCAGTTCTTTCAGCTTGAGAAATGTCACATGAATTCTTCCCTTTTGGTTTTCTAACTCCAGGTCTTTGCACATTTCATTATAGTAATTGGCTTTGTCTGCTTGAAATGCTCTTTGAAATCTGGTCAGCTCGTTTATCTTGTCATTTCTTCCATTTTCTTTAGCTACTCTTCACTCAAGGGCAAATTTCAGAGTCTCTTCTGACATCCATTTTGGTCTTTTCTTTCTTTCCCATCTTTTTAATGACTTCTTGCTTTCTTCATGGATGATGCTCTTGATGTCATCCCACAATTCTTGTTTTTGGTCATTGGTGTTCAATGCATCAAATCTATTCTTTATATGGTCTCTAAATTCAGGATGGATATATTCAAGATCATATTTTGGCTCTTGTGGACTTGTTTTAATTGTCTTCAACTTGAAGTTAAACTTGCATATGAGCAGTTGATGGTCTGTTCCACAATCAGCTCCTGGCCTTGTTTTGGCTGAAGATACTGAGCTTTTCCATCTCCTCTTGCTACAGATGTAGTCAATCTGATATTGTGTACTCCATCTGGTGAAGTCCAGATGTATAGCCATTTGTGTTGTTGAAAAAGGGTATCTGCAATGAATAAATCGTTGGTCTTGCAAAATTCTATCATGAGATCTCCAGCATTATTTCTGTCACTAAGGCCAAAATTTCCAACAACCAGTAATTCTTCTTTGTTTCCAACTTTTGTATTCCAATCACCAATGAAAAGCAACACATCTTGATTGCATGTTTGGTCAATTTCAGACTGCAGAAGTTGATTAAAATCTTCAATTTCCTCATCTTTGGCTTTGGTGGTTGGTGCATACATTTGAATAATAGTAGTATTAATGGGTCTTCCTTGTAGACATATGGATATTATCCTATCACTGACAGCATCTTGAAACATCCTTTGTGATGATGAATGCCACACCATTCCTCTTCAATTTGTCATTCCTGGCATAGTAGATCATATGGTTGTCTGATTTAAAATAGCAAAAAGTGGTCCATTTCAGCTCACTAATGCCGAGGATATCCATCTTTATGTGTTCCATCTCATTTCTGACAACTTCCAATTTTCCTACATTCATACTTCGTACATTTCATGTTCTGATTATTAATGGATGTTTGCAGCTGTTTCTCCACAATTTGAGTCATGCTACATCAGCATATGGAGGTCCTGAAAGACTTACTTAATCCATATCATTAAGGTAGGTTCTACTCTGATGAGGCAGCTCTGTCCCAGTCTTATATTGAGTTTCTTCCAACCCAAGGGGCTGGTCTTCCTGCAGTGTGTTGGACAATGTTTCCAAGCTATTCATAAAGTTGCCCAGTAATGTATCAGACAGTGTTTCTCTGCTATTCATAGGGTTTTCCCTGGCCAGTTTTTGAGAAGTGGATGGCCTCCTCCTTCTTCTTAGTCAGTCTTAGTCTGTATGTTGTGTTGAAACCTGTGCACTATGTGCAACTCTGCTGGCATCTGAAACACCAGTGGCACAGCCTCAAGCTTCACAGCAATGTACAAGCCTCACAGGATGACAAAGTGACAGACAAATTTGTCTCCCTTAGCTGTTGGAAACCTCTGTGCCCTCCCCTTACCTAATTCCTACTTGCAACCTGCCACTCTGTGGTCCCTGGCCACTCCCTCTGTTTCTTGTCTCTAGGGGGCTTGGGGCCTGCTTCACCTAGTGCCCCTTTTTACTTGGATATCCTGCTGTTCCTGAGGCCTCTGAGGCTATACTTGCTTCCTCCCTTTCCTGGCTCTAGGGGAGTTGGGGTCTAGCCTTGCCTCCCTCCCCTTATTACCTAGATATCTTGCTCCTCCTGAGGTCTCTGAGGCCACTCCTGCTCCCTTCCTTTCCTGGGGCCTAGCCTTGCCTCCCACCCCTTTCTACCTGGATATACTGCTGCTCCTGAGGTCCCCAAGGCTGCTCCTACTCCTTCCCTTTCCTGGCTCTAGGGGGCTTGGGGCTTAGCTTTGCCTCCTGCCCCCTTTTACCTGGATAACCTGCCTCTCCTAAGGTCTCTGAGGCCACTCCTGCTCCCTCCCTCTCCTGGCTCTAGTGGGCTTGGGGCCTAGCCTTGCCTCCCACCCCTTTTTACCTGGATATCCTGCTGCTCTTGAATATATCCCTCCTGAATTTAGAGATCATCTAAAGAATAGATTTAATGCATTGAACACAATGACCAAAAACCAGAAGAATCGTGGGATGACATCAAGAACATCATCCATGAAGAAAGCAAGAGATCACTAAAAAGATGACAAAAGAAGAAACAAAAATGGATGAGAGAAGAGACTCTGAAACATTCCCTTGAGCTGAACGTAGCTAAAGTAAATGGGAGAAATGACAAGATAAAAAAGCTGAACAGAAGATTTCAAAGAGCAGCTCGAGCAGACAAAGCTAATTACTATAATGAAATGTGTAAAGACCTGGAGTTAGAAAACCAAAATGGAAGAACACGCTTGGCATTTCTCAAGCTAAAAGAACTGAGGAAAAAATTTAAGCCTCAAGTTGCAATATTGAAAGATTCCATGGGCAAAATATTGAATGATGCAGGAAACACCAAAAGAAGATGGAAGGAATACACAGAGTCACTGTACCAAAAATAACTGGTCGATCTTCATCCATTCAGGAGGTGGCATATGATCAAGAATCAATGGTACTGAAGGAAGAAGTTGAAGCTGCACTGGAGGAATTGGTGAAGAACAAGGCTCCAGGAATTGACAGAATACCCACTGAGATGTTTCAACAAACAGATGCCCCACTGGAGGCACTCTCTCAGTTATGCCAAGAAATTTAGAAAACAGCTACCTGGCTGGAAGAGATCCATATTTGTACCCATTCCAAAGAAAGGTGATCCCACAGAATGTGGAACTTACCAAACAATATCATTAATATCACACACAAGTAGGATCTTACTGAAGATAATTAAAAAATGGTTGTAGCAGTATACTGACAGAGAACTTCCAGAGATGCAAGCTGGATTCAGAAGAGGATGTGGAATAAGGGATATTATAGCTGCTGTCAGATGGATCCTAGCTCAAACCAAAGAATATCAGAAAGATGTTTACTTGTGTTTTATTGACTATGCAAAGGCATTTAGTTGTGTAGATCATAACAAATTTTGGATGACATTGAGAAGAATGGGAATTCCAGAACACTTGATTGTGCTCATGAAGAACCTGTATATTGACCAGGAGGCTGTTGTTCGAACAGAAAGAGGGAACACTGCATGGTTTAAAACCAAGAAGGGAGTGTGTCAGGGTTGCATCCTTTTCCCATACTTATTCACTCTGTATGCTGGGCAAATGATCCGAGAAGCTGGATGGTATGAAGAAGAATGTGGCATCAGATTGGAGGAAGAATCATTAACAACCTGTGATATGCTGATGACACAACTTTTCCTGCTGAAAGTGAGGAGGACTTGAGGCACTTACTGAGGAAGATTGAAGAATACCGTCTGTGGTATGGATTACATCTCAATATAAAGAAAACAAAAATTCTCACAACTGGACCTATAAGCAGCACCACAACAAATGGAGAAAAGAGTGAAGTTGTTAAAGACTCCACATTGCTTGGTTCTACAATCGACGCCAATGGAAGCAGAAGTCAGGACATTAGACGATGTATAGCACTGGGCAAGTTGGCCGCAAGGGATCTTTTTCAAGTGCTGAGGAGCAAGGATGTCTCCTTGAGGACTAAGGTGTGCCTGACACAAGCCATGATATTTTCAATCACCTCATATGCATGCAAGAGCTGGACGATGAATAAGGAAGACAGAAGAAGATGCTTTTGAGTTGTGGTGCTGGCAAAGAATGCTGAAAGTACCGTGGACTGCTAAAAGAACTAACATCTGTCCTGGAAGAAGTGCAGCAGGAATGCTCCTTGGAAGTGAGAATGGCCAGACTTTGTGTCACCTATTTTGGTCATGTTGTCAGAAGAGACCATTCCCTGGAGAAGGATGTCATGCCTGGTAAAGTGGAGGGTCGACAAAAGAGGGGAAGGCCCTCAATGAGATGGATTGACACAGTGGCTGCTACGATGGGCTCAAGTATATAGCAAGGATCACGGAGCTGGCATGGGACCAGGCGGTGTTTCGTTCTGCTGTGCATAGGGTCTCTATCAGTCAGACACGATTCGACAGCACCTAACAATAACAACAACAGGGGAGTCATTGCCATGGTGGCGATGGCTATGACTGCCTCTGAGGCCACTGTACTTCAGAACACTGTGGGATGAGATCCCCCCTCTTCCCACCATGCAGCATGTAGGAGAGTGGGCTCTTTGCTCCTTCCCACTCACACACTGAGCATGCAGGTCAGGCGTTACTCTGTGACACTGTTTCAGGCAGAGAGCAAGAGAAAGAATTAGTGGAGGCTGAAGAGTCTTCCAAGTCACTCAGTCCTACTTTCCTCCACTTCACAACTTCACATTTATTGCAGCAAACCCCTATTTTCACCAAATTCTTTTAGTCAAGTTTATCATCTAACAGAGGGCCCAGCCTGAGCTTCACTTAAGGCTATGTGCTCACTTAAGGATTCAAGCTATCTAAATAAGATGTTGAGCAGAGTTTCTCAAACCATCTGTAGTGAAAGACTGACGAGATTTTCCATTTTAAGATCTCTGATTTTGTAAAAGGGAATTATTAGAAAAATGTAGTAAAAAATATAGATATCGCAATCCCAGGTTTTTTTATTTAGTATATTCAACAGGCATTAAGTTTCTATGTGAAATTGTGGCAAGATTTTAAAGGCTTTTGCTCAAATTCTATATGTACTACTACCTTGTCATGAACTGCTAAGTTTGCAGAAAGGTCCAGTCTGTGAACCACATTGAGTAGCCTGGTCTAGCAGGCTGGCAGGTAAAGGGAATCAAGTGCTTTCTTGAACAAAAATTAATGTTAAGGAAGAGTGTGAGGTGCAAATGTTTCATTGATGGATCATAGACATCGCTATAGGGGAAGGTGATTCTGAGCACATCCTTGTAAGTTACTCAGCCCATCCACAGCAAAACTTAAAAAGTGACTTTTTGACTAGAGACTCATGGGGACAGATGTGAGTGTAAACTTTGTGGTATCTACCGCTGTGGATGAAAATGGCACCATTTGTTGTCAGTGTAGACTCCAGCAGCCTCTAGGTACCTGGAACTCCAGGGAGCAACAGCAATGGCTAGGCTTTGAGAAACTTACTTCGCCCCAGAAAGCAGGAGCAGAACAAGAGCAAAATTAGCAGATGTTGTGTGGTGGCTCTCAGTGAAAGCTCGTTTCAGAAGCACATGTGAAGGGCTCTGTGAGGACTTCCAGAAATACCTGGAAGGCTTTTGAGAGGAACTGAAGTACAATTTCACAACTTACCTTGATGTTCCAACATGGTAAAATAAAATAAAATAAAAAATTAAGGGTGACAATTATATTATGCATTCATTACAATATTCATTGTTGGCAAAGCCAGCTCTAGCTGTATTCTAAGGTACTGTGCTGTGGATCATATGTAACTGGACTGTGTTTTGTGGCTTCTCTACCTTCCTTTTTTCCCTTTCCCACTGGGCTTCCTGTTCTGAGATTCTGTTTTATTACTGGGGCATCTTCTTGGTTGGGCTTTCTCGATAGCTCTTTCCTGCTCCTTCATCCCCTTCCGAACACTTTTGTTGGCAGTTCCACTGTTTCCCCTTCCCTCACTAATTTTCATTTTACAGAATTACCCTAAAAGATAAGAGAATTGCTGCATGATAGTCTAGAAACCAGAGAAGTGTCTAGCACATGGTAGATGTTCAATTAGTATCTATTGAATAAATGAATAAAAAAGTAATGAAAGCTCAATAATGATTCGAAGTATTTTTAATTTTAAAACATTTCAGTCCTGACATTTTGGTAAATAAACTAGGGCTGTTAACTTTATCAGGGTAAGGTTTTCATCTTTGTACTTAAATTTTTTACATCTTACTCCAAAGAATTTAAGGGTTCATTTATTGTTAACTCATTGACACACTTAAAATTTTGATATGTTTCAAATTAGCATTTAATTTGATTTTCTGATAGCTCATGTGTCAACGTGGCTAGGTTATGTTGCTGTTGTTAGCTGCCATGCAGTCGGCCCCCGACATGGTACCTCATGCATGATGGAATGAAATGTTGCCTGGTCCTACACCATCCCCATGATCAGCTGCAGATCAGGCTGTTGTGATCCACATGGTTTACAGTAGCTGGTTTTGGGAAGCAGATCACCAGACCTTTCTTCTTAGCCATCTTTGGTGGTAGCTCCACTGAATCTGTTCAGCATGTTAGCAACATGGAAGCCTCTACTACTGTTAGTGAAAGTGGTGGCTGCACTTGAGGTACATTGTCTGGGAATCAAACCTGGGTCTTCTGCATGTAAGAAGAAAATCATACTATCAGTCAAACACCTATCCAGATGGTGCTGTACTCTGTAAGTGCGGTTAACTTTAAGTGAAGATTGCTCTCGATAATGTCAGAGGGCCTGACCAAATCAGACAAAAGCCTTACGAGCAATACTGTTTCCCTGAGGAACAAGAAATTCTGCTGTAAGGCTAAAGCCTTCAACTTCTAGCCTTCTAGCTTGCTCTACAAGCTGCTCTGGTGGGGTAGTAGGTAAGGCATTTGACTGCTAACAAGGTCAGTGGTTCAAACCCACCAGCTACTTCTTGGTAGGCAATCTACCTCTATAAAGATTTTCAGCCATGGAAATCCAACGGGGGTCACTATGAGTCAGAATCAACTGGATGGCAGTCGGTTTGGTTATTTTTCTGGTTTAGCTTGCTCTTTAGATTTCAAACTTGCCAACCCCCACAACTGTGTAACCCAATTCCTTGAAATAAATGTCTCTTTCTTCATATAAATAAGTACTCTAGAGAACTCTGATACAATTTTTTTTCTCCAAATCTCATCACTATTTTATTATAAATTATGTTGTGTGCTGAAATTTTTGTCTCATTAACATATTTATTATTGTATGTGGTAGTTCAGTTTGTGTGTCAACTTGGCTGGGCCTAGTTGAGTGGCTGGGCAGCTGGATGCAGTATTTCCCATGATGAGACTGGTAATCAACTCCATGGTGGAATCTACTGTGAGCAGCTGAGTAGCTGCTTTAGGGATGTGGTCTGCTTCCCGTACATAAGGAAAAGCAGTGGGGACCAGTCTCTTGCTTATGACACACTTGAACCCTGCATGTAGCTAAGTTGTTGTTCAGCCGCCTGCCATGCTCTGCCAATCTTGGGACTTGTGGCCTGAGAGATGGCAGCAACAGAGCCAAGAGACCAGCATGACAGATGGCAATAGCGGAGCCCAGAGACCAGCATTAAACAGCAATAAGCTTACCAGCCCACAGGAGAAAGCCAGGTGCCATTGGGCAGGCAGCTTCTTGGCATGGTGAGTTGCCTTCAGGCATTAATTGGTAGACGAGACCAGCATGAAATGGAGTAGCAGGTTGGCTGGCCCACGAAGCATGAAAGCTGAGTACTTTTGAAGCATTAATCGGCAGAAGTGAAGAAACCAAGGAAACAGGAAGCAGAGCTGTCTCAGCCTCAAGGATAGGACCATGACCTTTGGGGATTGTGATAGTTGGAGCTGTGTGTCAATTTGGCTGGTTGGCTGGACCCCAGTCCTGTGTGGTTGTTCCCATGATGGTATCAGATGACTGTGTTTTGAATGGCCAATCTGTTGAAGGGGAGTTTCCCTCAGGGTGTGGCCTGCTTCCAGTATATCCAGGGACATCCAGGGAAGAGACATATTCTTCTGTGGATCGGGATTCTGTTGTGCTGCCTACCACTGTCCATGAGTAAGCAGTTCACCATTCAGCCTGGAGATCTTGGATTCATCATTCGTTGGAGTCAACAGCCAGTATACTACCTGCCAGTCTTGAGCTCCCTGGCCCCTGCAGTTGAGGGAGTGGGGAAAAGCCTCCAGCTTGATGTTTGATCCAAGAAAACTTTGGACTTGCTGGCTTCTATACGTGTTGAGCCATTTTCCTAAGATAAATTTCCTATATATATATATATATATATATATATATATATATATATATAAGCTTTGCTGGTTTTTGTTTCTCTAGAGAACCCAGTCTAACACACGGATGGAACCACCACAGTCCCCTAGCTTTCAAAGAGCCAGACCTTCACCAACTTGGTTCTGGAGTGTGGGGCTGCTCATTCTTGTGAGCCAGTGGGATTGAGTCAAGCTGCTCCCCAAGAGCGAGGGGGCAGGGATGCCATGCCCAAGAGGGAGAGGAATGGGGCCGCCAGGCCAAGGGGGTGAGGTCACCACTCAGGATCTAGGGGACTAGAGCCACCCATTGAAGATCTGTACAGGGGCCAAGTTGACAAGGGGTAGAATTGTGGTAGTTATGTTTATGTGTCAACTTGGCTGGGCCTGGTTGAGTGGCTGGGCAGCTGGATGTAGCTATTCCCCATGATGAGACTGGTTATCAACTCCATAGTTCAATCTACTGTGACCAGCTGAGTATATGCTTTAGGGATGTGGTCTGCTTCTTGTATATAAGGAGAACCCTTGGGGAATGGTCTCTTGCTTATGGCACACTTGAACCCTGCATGTAGCTGAGTTGTTCAGCCGCCTTCCATGCTCTGCCGATCTTAGGACTTTTAATAGACTTGAATTAATGTCCTGCTGTGTGGTTTGGTAACATCGGGATTGTGCCTTTTTACTTGTCAACCTTGTGTTTGTCAGTCTCAGCAGCCAGTACCTATCTGAGTGAAGAAAAGCCTCTAGTTCCAGTGGGCTGGGAGCAGGAGGCATAGCTGAAGCCCAAGGTTGAGGGGCTTTCACTCAGCCCCTAGAGCCTCGCACTTTGATCACGGACTTAAAGCCTGTGTGTGTAGTAAGTTACCTGGTATGGTTTTTCTAGCCATAAGTCTTTGTAAACTCCATGGTGGAATATGCCATGAGCAACTGAGGAGCTCCTGATTAACCGTTAAAGTTATCCACCTGGGGTATTTCTTTTGAAAGCGGCACAAACCAATGTTCTGGGAATTTCGCTCTCTCTTGGGTGCTTAGTATTCTGATGTTATGATTGGTTATTTTGGCCACTCTGCCAGGCTCAAAAGGAGCCCTCCTAGAGGCAGACGAAGTCTGACTGCTGGCTGAAAAAGATGTGCTGCTGAGAGAAATGCTCTCCTGAGACATGTGCTGCTGAGAAAGAACACCGAGACACACACTGCTGGGAGAGAGACTGTTGGCTGAGAGATGGTGGGCTGAAAAAGACTGAGCATTGTTCCTGAACTTGAACTGTAGCCTGGTGCTTCCCTAATAAACCCCATAATCTGTGAGTTCCGGGGCCACTGCAGCGAATTATTGAAGCCAGCAGAAAAGGTGGTGGGTGCTGTATGAGAAATGGTTGCTATCAGGGTTGATGAAAGGGCTGGAGGGAGGCAGCATGTCTGGCCTCACAGGAATAGGCCTTGGGTTATTGATAGTGATTCTGTCTTCCTCTTGTGGGGTTAGAGGAGGTCTGAAGATGTGGCCTACTTATCCCTTTGGCAGCCTCCAAACTGTAAGAGAATAAACTCGTTTGTTCAAGCTATCCCATTTGTGGTATATTCTTGTCAGAGTGGCACTAGGTAACCACAACATTATATTTTTAATACTTCAAAATGCAAATAGTATAAAAAAGTTTATAATGAAAAGTCTCACTCCCTCATAGTTCCACTCCTTGGAGGCTGCTAGTGTTACCAGGTTCTTCTGTGTATCCTTTCAGAGAGTCTATTATATATGTATATATGTACATACACCCCCCCCCCCAAAAAAAAACAGACTCACTGCTGTCGAGTTGGATCTGACTCATAGTGACCCCACCTTGGGTTTCTGAGGTGGTATCACTACAGAAGTAGATTGCCCAACCTTCCTTCCGAGGAGCGGCTGGTGGGTTTGAACGGCCAGCCTTCTGGTAGCAGTCAAGTGCCTTAAGTGTGTGTGTGTGTGTGTGTGTATGTATGTATGTATAATACATATATAGAGAGAGCTCCCATATATATATATATATAATTTTTTTTATCATACTGCACACTTGCACACTGTTCCACACCTTGCTTTTTTCAATCAACATTATGTTTTGGTAATCATTCCATTTTAGTACCTAATGCAGTATTATTTTTTCTTCCATTGGGCAAATATAGTTTATTTATTTATCTCCTATGATTGGGGTGACTATGTAATCTCTTGGGAGCTCTGGTAGCATAGTGGCTAGGCACCTGACTGCTAACCAGAAGGCTGGCGGTTCAAATCCACTAGCCACTCCTTGGAAGGAAGATGGGGCAATCTACTTTCATAGTGATACTGCCTCAGAAGCCCAAGGAGGGGTTGCTATGAGTCGGATCTGACTCGACAGCACATAACAACAACAACAAATGTAATCTCTTGTCTAAAATGGGTCATTTGAAAGTGAAAAGAACACTATTAATAACTACAACAGCAACTCAAACCAAAAAAAAAAAAAACAAACTCTCATTTTAGTATCTCTAAAAAAAAAAGTACAGTGCTGGCCAGCTCCCTCACTGCACTACTCTAAAGATACCATTTACACACATTTCATGTGAAAGGCAACTCCCAGAGCACAGAAATAAGATGTGATAGCGGCCTTTAGAAATGTGCAATGTGGTGCCTCTGGTGCATGGCACATAGTAAGTGCTCAATAAATGTGTTCTGAACTGCCAGTGACAAACTATCATCACTAAAGTATCTATGTGGAAATTAACAACCTTAAATAATGAACTGCATTACTGAAAACAAAGATCATATTATATTCTTTTGTGGAGATTAATTAGGCTCATGGATGAGGTTTATGTTCTAGCTGACAGTTTACACTAGGGAAAGCAGTCTCAAAATCAGTATCGACAGGGAGCATTTACTACTTATTTATGTGGCTGAAAGATTGGGCAATCTACTCCGTAGTGATACTGCCTCGGAAATCCAAGGAGGGATCACTGTAAGTCAGATCTGATTTGAGTCAGATCTGACTCGACGGCAGTGAGTTTGATTTGTATTTTTGGTCATGTGGCTGAAAGAGTAAATTAAGTTAATAACGTTTTGTAAACTTTTAGAAGAAAGAAGTCTAGAGAAAAAAAGACCTAAGTAGTGCACAAACTATGCTTTTAAAAATACTATTTTATTTATACTCATGTATGAAAAAAAGTTGTAGTATCATGTTTACATACATATCAATATTGGAAGCAATTTGATATTGAATCACATCTAAATTTTATAAAGAACACACAAACATTATAACACTGATTGGTTATAGACAGCAGAGTGGGGGGAAAATATTAGTTATAATTTGAATTTTAGGTAAAGAGCAGCACCCTCTGAGAAGAATCAAATCAATTAGTCATCTATACTGAAAAATAATATATACATAGGAAAGTTAGTGATTGTACTGATTTTATTAATTTTGCTGATCCATTTTATTTTCCTCACATTCAATGCAAAGAAATAAAACATAATATGAAGAAAAATATGTCCTTATTATTATTCACAATAGAAAGGGTCTGCTTCATTCTGCAGGCCTGAGCATATTTTACAATAGAGAGCACTTAATGGTTCAAGTGGATCAAGGTACCATTTTGATTCTGATCCACTGAAGAGTCTCATCTGTATTTGGTGACTGAATTAACTTAACTCCATGGGAGCTGTGAAAGCCTGAACCATTTTTGTGGTATTCCGAGATCTCACTAAATAACAAAAGGCTAAACAAGGAAATATAACAATCAGTCTGTCCAGAAATTATATCTATAGGCTCTTTCTTTTAAGGTGGAAGAGAGGGCCCTTTCTCGAGTACACAGATACAAGTATTATTGTAGTTTAGAGATTGCTGAGTTGATACTATGTGTGGTTTAATGAGGATAACATACACAGCAAGACCACTGTCAGATTAAGAAACTTCCACAACTTGTCTCAATTCTTCAAATAACGGAGCAAGTTCTTTTTCTAGGCTGACAATTAATCCTAAAACAAAGAGATTAAGAAAATGAAAAAGTTAGAAAAATTTTCCTGACAAAGTCTTCAAATTAAATGCTTTCTTGCCAAAATTTAGTTACTAAAAAGCATGAGACATATTTTAGACCCCATATCTAAAACAAAATACTATAATTCTGAAAAAGTAATGAAAAAATTCATATTTATTATGAAGTTTGTTTTTATCATTATTAAAATGGACAGATGAAAAAGTCTGTGCCTAAGATATAGAACGAATTATATTTACTATAATTTTGTTAAAAGTTTTGAAAAGAAAAAACTGGATTTTATACCTGTTTCAAAATCTGTATTAATTCAGAAATAACACACTTGATTTTTATTAGAGAAGGAATACTTTTTCTCCCCAAGCAAATTTTAAAGGACTAACAAAAGTTAGATAGGCTTCTCTGATTTTGAGCAAAAGAATAATCAGATATTTATTTTATAATTTCAACAAAGACAAGGCATAAATAGATATTTTAAATGAAATATGTAATTTCAAAGATGAATAATAATAATAAAAAAACTCACTGCCATTGAGTTGTTTCTGACTCAAAACAACCCCTCCTTGGGTTTCCAAGGAGGTATCTGCACAGAAGTAGATTGCCCAGCCTTCCTTTCAAGGAGTGGCTGGTGCATTTGAACCACCAGCCAGCCTTCTGGTTAGCAGTCAAATGCCTTAGACACTACACCACCAGTGCTCCTTCAAAGATGGTAGGAGCATAAAATATCACTCAAATTTTTAAAAAGAAATCCAATGATAAATCTGGGAGACAAATTATTTTCAAAATTAGAAGATGTAGCGTCTCTTTACCAGAGTCAAAGTATATACCTATTAGTGCCTCTGCTCTGTGTTCAAACAAATAAAAATCCTTCCTCAGTCTCACAGAAAAATATTAAAAGTATCTTGGATTCTCAGGGCCAGGTTCTAAGTACTAAAATATCATTCCACATATAACTACAATTTATCACAATTGGCGAACAAGCATGTTGGTGATCAGCAATTTATCACAATTCAATTTTAATACACTTATAATATTAACACCACCACTACTATGTACTTTACAAAATGTTTTTGCATGTTTTAGAGCTTTAAAAAATTTAAAAATGAAAGAGAGCTAACAGGTTATCAAATCTAAACTCATTTTAAAGATGAATATGAGGACAGGTTTCAGTGACTTAGCTAAGATTAGAACTTGTTCAAACTTTTTGGAAAGAAAGAAAGAAACACAAAAACCCAGAAAAAGAGAAATGTATAATAATTCTAAACATTAGTCAGGTCTTAGGAGACAGACCTTAAAATAAATTCTGCTTTAGCCAACAAGGAATAAATGATCACAACTCACCTGAATACGTTCATAACTGTTGTTGGTGTTGTTATGCACCGTCGAGTTGGACCTGACTCATAGTGACCCCTCCTCGGGTTTCCGAGGCAGTATCACTACGGAAGTAGATTGCCCCATCTTCCTTCCGAGGAATAGCTGGTGGATTTGAACCACCAGCCTTCTGGTTAGCAGTCAAGTGCCTTAGAAACTATGCTACCAGAGCTTCCAACTATACACATAAATATCCAGTGATGGGTATTGTATGTATACCCACTTCTCACCTATCAACATGCTTAGGTTCCAAAGACCAGATTGTCATCTGAAAACCAGTATTATGCAAAAATGGAAGCTGACCACATCAGATCACAAAATGGAGGATCATTACATAACTGCCAAATCATTGAGAATCATGGCCCAGCCAAGTTGACACACGACCTTAAGCATCACAGGCAGCATCACTCTTACCTCACACCTCAGCATGTTACTGCCAGATGTATGGTATCAATGAGAAAAATAGATAGCAGATTTTTTACTACTGCTGTGAGAAACATCAGATAACGAGGCAGTTGGTAAGTGAGGAGTAGGTGTAATGGGATTTTACTGTCTTCTATACAATGTAGTTTCCTAGCATTTGTTTTCAAATTCTTCAGCCCTTAAAAAGCACGAGAGCGCCAAAAACACAATAAAATATTTTTTAAGAAATCAAAAGTACACTAAAAAAAATAAAAAAGGGTGCATGAGCGCAGACGTGTTCATCCTATTACACGTGCGTGATCTTTAAAATTAAATGCTCAATCACATTCATGTTGCTTACTATCTTTTAGGAGCTTTGGTGGCGGACTGCTGACCCAAACCAAAATGAAACTCACTACTAAGAGTCAACTGCAACTTATAGCAACCTCCACTGGGTTTCCAAGGCTGTAAATCTTTACGGTGGAACACTGCTTCATCTTTCTCCCTTGGAGCGCCTGGTGGGTTTGAACCACCAACGTTTTGGTTAGCAGCCAAATGCCTTAACCATGACACTATGTAAGTTCCTTATATGGAACTGACCTCATCCTTAATCATACTGCTATCTTTAGCTGTGGTAATGCGAGCAAGATATAGCACTCAAGGGCTGAAGGTAGCCATTTAATTTTCCTTCAATTGTAAAAAAATCACTTCCCCTTACTGTTGTACTTAATTAGAAAAAAAAAAATCCCTTAAGATGGAGAATGCATATTAGTTACAATATACAGATAGGGAAAGTAGGACTCAAAGAAGTCAAGTCACTTTACCCTAGAGTAAGGAAAAAAGATGGTGGAGTTCGTCACAAATTCTGGTTTTATGAGTCTCAATCTACTATTCCTATTGATTTTGACTGCTGAGATATGGTAATATAAAGAACTGAAAGCCATACTTAAGGTAATTAAAGCATACCTGTATTGGCATTGCTGCTGGCTATGAAACTCACCACTAAAGGTAAACGATTAAACTGAACCACCTAAAAAGGAAAACAAATCTATGTTATAAGTTATGTTGTAAAAAGGTAGTGTAACTCATATGATATCTTAATCTTCAAAGTTTTAAAAAGGTTAATGTGTAAGATACCAGCCTAGCATCATGAAACATGGATGAGATTAAGTATTTCCCAAAACCAGAAAAACTGATGACCTCTTTGTAAATGACAGTAATCATAGCATCAGAATCTGCTAACTTCAGGAGGGATACTGAGGATCAAGATTAGCCAAAAGCTGAATCCCATAAGGTGGAAGTCAGACATACCTTCTCTCTCCATCCTTTCCACTAATTCTGACACCAGCCATCCTCCCCACAGCAACCTGCAGGGTTTGATAATTCACTGCAGCAGCCACAAAGAACTTATACCCATACTTCAGTGATTTATTAAGGAAGTTAACAGGGTACAACTTGGAATCAGGATAAAAAGACTACAACTCAAAATATGGATCAGAAAGCACACGGGCAACGTTTGGGAAGCCCCTCCTAAGTGTCCCTCCCTTCTTCAGTGCAGGACAGCTCTCTCAGCTCCTCTCGACCATGGCAAGCATGCAGACCCTGCTCTCTGCTGTGCAAACCTCCTCTTGACCCTGAGGACAGGCCTCTCTGCCTTCAGCCTCTCTAATGCTATCAGACCCGAGTAGCAGTTCTGCTGCATTCCCAGCTGCAGGCTGCTGCCTTCAGTGCTATAGCTTTTGACTTGTGTTACAGCTCCTTCAGGAGGTTCCTCATTTCTCTTCTCTCTGCTGCTTCTCCCCTCTCCTTTCTCCTTCCTTCTTCTGTCTACCAATCTCTGTGGGGTTGGCAGCATATATAGGCAAACTGATAGTCAATTTCAAAAGGCAAAGTGTCGATTATAAACTAGGCTTAGTAAATATTACATGGCTAAAAGCAAGTAGCTGTATCTTCATGATTTTTTTCTACCTCATTTGTACTACTTTACTAATAGTATATATGCAGTATCTGGGAAATTAAAGGTCAGATGTATTGGTTATTTTGTTTTTCCCAATACACTTAAAATATGTAACTTTTAAAATAAAAAAAAAATATTGTTTGTATGCATCAGTAGTGCATGAATTATACTCTGAGAAACAATGGTCTAACGCAGAAGGGACTAATTTATTCTAAACAAGAAAATGCAGCTGGAAATCTATATGTAACAATTGCTTCCCCACCAAAAATGTCCTCATTTAATATATGTACATTTCAAACCAAATGAAGGAATAAGCATCAATAACAAATTTAAAGGACTGATCATTTGACTTTCAAGGGAAAAGTTTTATCTGCCACAAACCAAAAAAGTGTATCATTTGAGAAATCACAGTTTAGCTAAGGGCACCATCTACTGGAGGTAAAAGTGACCTCACTTATTCTTTTTAGGGTAAGATATACTTTATTATTAAATCTTTTTAAATACTTTTCCATATTAATTATTTTCTGCTATAAAATGTAAAGAAAATTACTACAGTTCAACATAACTAAGGCTAAGAATTAAAATTCCACCATCTCTAAAACTGGAATTTAAAATAATATTGCAAGGTATTTTCTATACAAGATACAACAATGATGGTTAAAATCAGCAAACAATTTAATATTTATGAACCTACCTGGTAGGTGTTATAGTAACAGATAATACTTTTGTTTTTCGAGAGTCCAAGTTTGCTGCCTTGGTCTGTTGCAAGGGCAAAAGTAGATAAGAAGCCAGGTCTCAAAGCATGCTCGGGAGCGTTATCATTGGCCACTGGTGGACAAAATTATTTAAATAAATATTATACAGAGGATACATATGGTAGATATAAGATTTACAGCCTCTCTTTTTTTCCTTCTTTTTCTATAAACCAATGAAAAATTGTGTATAAAGGTCTTGTGTCATAATTCTAAAAATAACATTGACTGGGTCTCCTCAATTTAGGTGGGAAAAATTGCTCAATCAGAGAAGTTCAGTGACTGTAACTAAGGGAAGAAATACCTACACTCACAATTTCTTTAAAAGAAACAATGATGTCTAAATTTTCTTGACATCTACTTAAAGCACAGATTAAGCAATACATTTAATATTCTCATTAACTGAGAACAAGCTAGAATAAAATGATGAAAAAAGTTATAAACATCTTTGCTCTCATGAAATTCACAGCAGTGTTTCTCATAGATATGAAAAATCCTGTGGCTGACTACCTATTTTAAGTTTCTCCCACTCACTGAAAGGGCTAAATGGAATTTACTGTACTATTAAGTGCAGAGCTCAAGGTTTTAATATAGAGATCCATCCTGGGAACGAATGTTAAAAAAATCAAAACCAAACCTCACTGCCCTCATGTCAACTCTGACTCATAGCAATCCTATAGGACAGACTAGAACTGCCCCACCATAGTTTCCAAGGCTGTAAATCTTTGCAGAAGCAGACTGCCTCATCTTTCTCCCACAGAGCAACTGGTGGCTTTGAATCATCATCCTTTCAGTTAGCAGCCAAGAACTTAAATGTGCACATGCACCCAAGGGCTCTTTATAGAGAATGTTAGTGCTAGAAAATCTCTTTGACATTATTTTGCTGAAAGGAGCTCTGGCAGTGTAGTGCCTAAGGCATCTGACTGCTAATCAGAAGGTTGGTGGTTCAAACCCACCAGCCACTCCGTGGAAGGAAGACTGCGCAATCTACTTCCGTAAAGATTTACCACCTCGAAACCCAAATGGGGTCACCATTAGTTGGAATCAATTTGGTAGCAGTGACTTTGGTTTTTTTTTATTATTTTGCTCAAGCTCTCATTACAGAACCAAGAAAAGTCAAATGACTTGTCCACAGTTACCCATGTTTTATAATAGGTCAGAAAACATACTGGACCACGTGACATTAGGAGATGATGAGCTCTAATATTGTCTTGTCACTGATTCATGTCCAATGCTGGGCTGGCAATGTGGCAATGCAGACTTTTTGCACTTCAACATCTTCATTTATAAAATGAAAAGAACTAAGTTAGGCAACCTCTAAACTTCCTTCCAATTTTAAAATCTAAAATTATCTGACTTATGTGATAAAATCAAAAAAAACCTAACTCTGACTTATAGCGACCCCTCCTTGAGTTACTGAGGTGGTATCACTATGGAAGTAGATTGCCCTGTCTTCCTTCTGAGGAGTGGCTGGTGGATTTGAACCGCCAGCCTTCTGGTTAGCAGTCAAATGCCTTAGGCACTATACTACCAGAGCTCCCTGGTGGAAAATAAATTGTAAACAAGGATCCAGAACATTATTTAATCTCCGTTTGATGAAATTATTACAATGTCTCATATAACTGCCTTAAAACGGCAAACATTCATTATGATCATGCCATGTCATAGAAATAATTAGTGAAAATGGTCTGAATCCACACTGACTGATTCTTTGACATTATGTACACTTCTTAAAAAAGGTTGAAAATTACGCCAACTACTGTTAGACTCTGGTTAAGTAATTAAATAATTTTTAGTAGGGAAGCAGGAAATCAACAAAGATTAAATAAATCAATGTATGATGAGTCAAACATATGAAAGTCTATCCTGTTAACTACTTGCAACAGAACTACTGATTAAAAAGAGAAAATGAGAGGGGTGTATGTGTGTGTATGTGTATGTATGTGTGTGTGTGTGTGTGTGTATATATATATATAATTACTTACATGCTCAGTCTCATCAGATTTATTAATGTTTTACAATATACCATCAATATTAATGGGAAACTGGGGCTGTGATAAATCCATGCTTAAATCCTATAGGTTAACATGATACTTGACACGTCATAAGTTATACATGCCAATTCAGCCCTCAACATACAAAAATAAAACATTGAAACTAATACCATATATTGAATTTATTGTTAGGGGTTTATATGCTTCCTTCTTTACTACTACTAGATAGACACACACACATATTTAGTCAAAAGTAAATGTGACAATTGTAATTAAGTGCTTAGCTTACCTTTAATAACAGGTACTCCATCTCTATCAGACACAACAATAGCATGGAGTCCTTCAACACTGGAAAGAGAAAAATTAAATTATTACAAAACATTCTTTTTCTCAAAATGTGCACCTCAAAAGTAGCAATGGTAGTTTTCATTATATTTCTGGGGAAACAAACAAACAGTAACAAATGTTTATTACCAACATATTCAGTTTACTGATGAAGACCTAAAATAGAGCTGATTCTCCATTAAAATATATATTAACATTCTATGATTTTAAAAAGTATGAAAGGTTATTAGTAGTGATGACAATGTCAAACAGAAAGCCCTTTATCTCATTCATTTCACTATTGCTAAAGGAACAGGAAGGTGCTATCTTTTGACCTCCTCTAACTCCACAAGAGGAAGACAGAATCACCATCAGCAGCCCAAGGCCTGTTCTTATAAGGCCAGACATGCCACCATCCTCCAGCCTTCTTACTAACCATGACATGACACCAACCATCCCTCTCGCGGCATCCACCACCTCTGCTGGGTTCAATATTTCACTGCAGTGGCCACACTGAACTCACAGATTACGGTGTTTATTAGGGAAGCAACAGGATACAGTTCAAGTTCAGGAACAAGCTCAGTCTCTCTCAGCTAGCTGTTTCTCAGCAGTGCATCTCTCTCTTGCAGCACATCTCTCTCTCTGTAGTGTGTCTCTCTCAGCCAGCCATCAGAGACATTCCTTCCTCTGCCTCTATGAGGACTCATTTTAAGCCTGGCAGACTGGCAAAACTAACCAATCCCAATATCAGAATTCTATACACCTGAGAGAGAGCAAACTTCCCAGAACATTGCTTTGTGCTGCTTCAGGTGGATGACTTTCAACAAGCAGCTACTCAGCTGCTCATGGCAAAGTGGGAGTTATAAAGACTGGCTAGAAAAGCTATACCATTTAATTTACCACACAGCAACTATCAAGTGCCCAGTATTTGTGGCACTTAACAATTGCGTATTATGATAAGCAAAAGTAAACAGTCTCTGCCTGCATGAAGCTTACAATCTAAAAGATGAGCAGTTATAAAATAATCTCACACTAACAAATACAAAACTGCAACAGTGACAAGTGTGATTAAAAGGTCTAAGGGGATATGATAGCCTATAAAAGAGGGGGTTAATGTAGACAGGTGGCTTATAGAACACTTCCCTCCAAAAGTGACACCCTCAACTAAGATATTACAGCACTAAGTTAAGACGGTTTGAGAAAGGTCATTCTAAGCCAAAGGAACAGCACACAAAGAATGAAGACCGTTCAGCAATCCCCTTAGCTACACCTATATAAGGAGTAAGCAGAATGGCCAAGGGCATAGCTTTGATGAAAGACCTGGGTTTTAGTCCAGATCTTATCATTTATTATTTATGCTACCTTGGTCCAGCTACTAAATCTCTAAACTTCATTTTAACAATCTGAAAATGAGGATACTTGTGTACTTATTTACCTTTTGTAAACTTTAGTAATGATCATTAATTAACATCAATGGTGTCATAATCTGTGTACAATGACAGTGATATAACTTAACACTGTACAATAAATACTTAAATATCAGCGAGAATCCCTAGGAAATTGGCAGTTAAAAACTATGTCTTCTAGAGCACAACAATGTTAAAAATTTTAATGGGGAAATATTCCCAAACCTTCCACATTTACACAAAACCTATAGCTCCACAACTATCTTGTAATATTAGTAAATTACAATTCAGAAATACATTCCAGAATTACTCATTCATTATTACGTTAAACTTAATGCTTTAATTTAGAAGTTAGCAGTATTTATATTAACCTAATGTTAAGATAACATTAAGATTAATTTAAAGTCATATTGTCAAAAAGTTTAAAGTTACTGTTGTTAGGAATCAAGGAATTGGTTCTGAATCACTGAGACCCTATGTACTACAGAACAAAACACTGCCTGGGACCGTGCCTTCTTCACAATCACTGCTACATTTGAGCCCACTGTTGTAGCCACTGTATGAATTTATCTCTTTGAGGATCTTCCTCTTTCCTGCTGACCCTCTACCAAGCATGATGTCCTTCTCCAGATATAGTCCCCCTCTTGGTAACATATTCAATGTACATAAGTCTCATCACCCTTGCTTCTAAGGAGCATTCTGTATGTACTTCTTCCAAGACATATTTGTTCATTCTTCTGGCAGTCCATGGTATATTCAATATTCTTTGCCAACACTGATTCAAACGCATCAATTCTTTGATTTTCCTTATTCATTGTCCAGCTTCACATGCATATAAAACAAACAAACAAAAACTCATTGCCATTGAGGTGATTCCGACTCATAGTGACCCCCTCTAGGTATCCGAGGTGGTAAATCTCTACGGAAGTAGATTGCCCAGTCTTAATTTCTGCAGAATGGCTAATGGGTTTGAACCTCCAACCTTCTGATTAGCCATCAAATTCCTCAGGCACTATGCCACCAGGCCTCCTTATGCTCACATGCATATAAGGGGACTGAAAATATCACAGCTTGAGTCAGGCACTCCCTAGGTTTCAAAGTGACATCTTTGCTCTATAATACTTTTAAGACATCTTTTGCAACATATTTGCCCAAGGCATTATGTCCTTTGATTTCTTGACTGCTGTGTCCATGGGTAGTGATTATGGATCCAAGTAAAATTAAATCCTTGATGACTTCATTATTATCTCCATTAATTGTGATGCTGCTTAGGTACAGGATTTCTTTTCTTCTTGTTGGGGTATAATCCATACTGAAGGCTAAAGTTCTTGATCTTCACCAGTAAGTACTTCAAGCCATCTTCACTTTCAGCAAGCAAGGTTGTATCACGTGCATATCGCAGACCGTTAATGGCTCTTCCTTCAATCATGTTGCCATGTATGGTTGTCTAGTGCTGCTATAACAAAAAATATGGAAGGATGGTGTTTTTTTTTTTTTTTAAATAATGGAGACTCGTAGAATTTGTTAGTCTAAAGGACTCTTCTGCTTTCACATAAAACCTGTTGCCATAAATCAATCGCAACTCATATTAACCCTATAGGACAGAGTGGAAATGCCTTTTATAGGTTCCTAGGCTAAAGCACTTGACTGCTAACCAGAAGGCTGGCGGTTCAAACCCACCAGCCACTCCTCGGAAGGAAGGTTGGGCAATCCTACTTCCATAGTGATACTGCCTCGGAAACCCAAGGAGGGGTCGCTATGAGTTGGGGCCAACTCGATGGCACATAACAACAACAACGACAGGCATTAATCTTCAAGAAAGCAGACTGCCACATCTTTCTCCTGCATCTTCCACATAACTCTCTCAAACTGAAAAAGAATTTGAATTTTCATCTAAGGAAAATGCACATTGCTACTAGATTTCAGACACTGGGAATATATACATCTACCTGTCCTGCAAACAATAAATATCAGAATTCAAATGACAAATCTTACTATCTTATTTGGAAGGATGGTTTAACAAACAGGGCTTTATCCTCTTACAATTTAGGAGGCTAGAAATCTGAGTTCAAAGTGCCAGCTCTAGGGGCTGGGTGAAGGCTCCTTGAGCTTGGGCTTCACACTGCCTCTTCCTCCTGGCCCACTGGAGCTGGATATATCTCTTAACTCAGGCAGCTGCTGGCTGCTGAGGCTGACAAACCCACACTCAGCAAGCAAAATGGCACAGCATGTAACAACAACAAGAATCTAACATTTATTTAGGTCTTTTCTTTTTTTCCAATCATTTTAATGGCCTTTTGCTTTCTTAATTTCTTCATGTTCTTGCTGTCATCCAACAACTAAAATTAGTGTTCAATTTGTGAACTCTATTCTTCAGATGGTATCTAAATTTGGGTTAGCAGCCAAGCACTCTGATTATATCTATTTCCACAGTGATATCGCCTTGGGAACCAAAGGAGGGCTTGCTATGAGTCAGACCTGACTTGACAGCAGTGAGTATTCCATCCACTATGGTCCATTTGTATAGTCACTGTTTACGCTGTTGAAAAAAGGTGTTTGTAATGAGTAAGTCATTGGTCTTGCATAACACTATTATGCAATCTCTGGTGTTGTTTCTATCACCAAGGCCATATTTTCCAACTATCAATGTTTGTTCATATCCAACTTTCAAATCTGAATCACTAATAATTATCAATGCATCTAATGGCATGTTTGATCAACTTCAGATGGCAAAATTTGGTAAGCATCTTCAGTTTCTTCATTTAGTGGTTAGTGGTTGGTACGTAAATAGAATAGTAGTAGTATTAACTAGTCTTCCCTGTACAAAACAACACAACACACTGCCATCGAGTTGGATCTGACACATAGCGACCCCTCCTTGGGTTTCTGAGGTGGTATCAACACAGAAGTAGATTGCTCAACCTGCCTTTCAAGGAGTGGCTGGTGGGTTTGAAATGCCAGCCTTCTGGTTAGCAGTCAAATGTTTTAGGCACTATGCCACCAGAGCTTATTCTATCACTGACAGTGTTGTACTTCATGATAGATCATGAAATGCTCTTTTTGACAATGAATGTGATTCCATTCCTCTTCAATTTGTTATTCCTGGCATAGTAGAAGTGCTATTAAAATTTGAGAGGAAAAATCCTACAATTAAATAACTTTACGTTCCCACCATTAAAATAAGAATGAGATAACTGTATAAATAATGACTGGTATTATTCCTATTATCACTCAACCTCAGAATTATCTATGGCTTAAAATATCCTTCATAAAATTAGTATGTATTACAAATACACTCTTAAGTTAAAAACAGGATATATAAACTTATCTTACAGATACTTATAAGCAGACAAATCACCTTTGTACAAAGTTGTCAATAACAACATTACTTGAGCTAACCTAATTGTCCATTAACAAGTTACATAAATTATTACAGATACAGACAATGTAACCTCTGCAGCCATTAAAAAGAAAGCATTAGCTTTTTATGTACTGGGAGGTACTGATCTCAAAGTTACATTGGTTAAGTGAAAAGTTACAAAGTACTGAATAGTGTATATACATTTCTCTCTCAGAATATGTATTGGTTGTATGCACATAAAATATCTCTGATGGTAACAAGCGAGGCCTCAGAAAGGGAATCTGCATGAGTGGAAGCCAGGAACGGGAAGCTTATCACTCTATGTCCAGAGGTAACTTTTAACCCTTAAACCTTATGATGTTTGTCTTAGTTTTTTAAACCTATTGCAGCAGTCAATTCCAACTCATAATAACCCTACAGGACAGAGTAGAAATGTCCCGTAGGGTTTCTTAGACTGTAATCTTTACAGAGAAGGCACTTGGCAGCTAACCTGAAGATCAGTGGTTCGAACCCACCAGCAGCTAGCTGCTCTGCAAGAGGAAGATGAGGCAATCTATTTATGTAAAGATTTACGGCCTTGGAAACCAAGTGGGGGTCGCTATGAGTTGGAACTGACTCAACGGAAGTGGGACTGATGATTGATTGAGTGAATCTCTACAGTAGCAGACTGACAATTTTTTCCTGAAGAGCATCTGTTGTTGTTATTTGCCATCGAGCTGGACCCAACTCATAGCGACTCCTCCTTGGGTTTCCAAGGTGCTATCACTACAGAAGTAGACTGCCCAACCTTCCTTCCGAGGAGTGGCTGGTAGGTTTGAACCTCCAGCCTTCTGGTTAGCAGTCAAGTGCCATAGGACTACACTACCAGAGCTCCTGAAGAGCATCTAGTGGGTCAGTATCACCAACATTCTGGTTAGCAGCTAAGCATTTAAACACTGTGCCACCAAGGCTCTGACATGCCACAACTAGGGCTTTAATAAACGGAAGTTTTTAATCTCTCACTTTAGGATGCTAGAAGTCTGAGTTCAGAGTATCGGCTCTCAGGAAAGGCTTTCTGTGACTCTGGGGTAAAAGGTCTTTGAGTCTTTTCAGCTTCTGTTACTCAGTTCACTGGCAATCTTCATGTGGCACATATATTCCTCTCTGATTGT
>NW_006921816.1:1943342-1953598 GCF_000298275.1 Orycteropus afer afer
GTTTGAACTGCCAGCCTTCTGGTTAGCAGTCAAGTGCTTTAGGCACTATGCTACCAGAGCTCCTTTTCAACTCATAGCAACCCCATATGACAGAGTAAAACTGCCCCATAGGGCTTTCCTGGCTGTAATCTTTATGGAAGCAGACTACCAGGTCTTTCTTCCATGTGCCGCCAGGACTACTGGCCTGTACGTCCAAGCTGCTCTTTTTATACCTGAAAGGTGACTGGATTAAGAAATAACCTACACTAATATGGTTTCATTAACACAACAAAAAGTCCCATTCCAAAATGGGAGTATATTCACAGGTATCAAACGAAAACCAAACTCACTGCCACTGAGTTGATTCTGACTCATAGTGACTCCCACTGGGTTTCTGAGGCAGTAAACCTTCATGGAAGTAGACTGCCCCATCTTCCTTCTGTGGAGTGGCTGGTAGGTTTGAACCACCAACCTTCTGGTTAGTAGTCATACCTTAGGCACTATGCCACCAGAGCTCCTTATTCACAAGTACAGAGATTAGGATTTATAACACTTATTTTTGAGGAACACAATTCAATCCCTAACATGGTATTATTACCTGTTCAAAAAATAAGCAAATTAAAAGCAAGTAAAAATACTACTACAAACATGCTTAGAAAAATCTATACTACCAAGCTAGTGGCCTCCTTTTTCTTATTTCAATATTAATTTCTAAATACCTACTAATGGACCAAAAGAGGCCAAAATAAAAGGGCTATCTTTTTAATAGGTTTCAAATTCATGGACATAAAATAGTAACAAATTAGAAAAATTTCTTACATTCTTAATATACCCCCTAAAGGAAATCAGGTCACAAATTTAAAAGGTGTTTCCAATTCTACACACAATAGACAAAGAGTAACATGAACGTATTATACTAGTAAATGAAAACAAGGGATGTGTTTGTTCTCTAGTGCTCTATAACAGAAATACCACAAGTGGATGGTTTCAACAAACAGAAATTTATTATCCAACAGTTTAGGGTGCTAGAAGTCTGAGTTCAGAATGCCAGCTCTAGAGGAACACTTTTTCTTGTTCCTAGGAGGATCTCAGCACAGGGACCTTGGGTCCAAGAGAAGCGCTCCACTTCTAGCTCCTCTTCCTTGGTGGTAGTAGGTCCCCCTTCTCCACTCCCTTTTCTCTCCGATAAGATAAAAGATGTTTCAGGCCACACCATAGATAAGCTGTTCCCCTTACATCTGACCAAGGTTGTGTCTGACTAAGAGTGTTACAATACAACCTTAATCTTAATCCTTTTACATCTAATGGGTTTATCACATCAGATCACATCATGGGGTATTATTACATATCTGTCACACTTATAAACCACTGAGAATCATGGCCCACCCAAGTTGCCAAAATTCAGGAGAGACACAATTCAATCTATGAAAGGGGACTTCTGGGAAGATTGCAGAATAGGCTAAGAAGTTACTCAGACCCTCTACCATAAACAAAAAAGGAACCAACTGAAACAGATATAGATGATAATCATGGAACACTGAGATTCAAAGGGAGAGATAAAGAAGTGGATTAAATACCAACTAGTAGAAGAAACCACCACTCATCTGTTGGTTTGTCATACTGTGGTGGCTTGCGTGTTACTCTAAGGCTGGAGACTATGTCATCTGTATTTCAAATACCAGCAGGGTCACCCATGGTGGACAGGTTTCAGTGGAGCTTCTGAGCTATGAGAGACTCGGAAGAAGTAATGGGCCATCCACTTCTCAAAGAACTGGCCAGTGAAAACCTTAGGAATAGCATTGAAACAGTTTAATATAGTACTGGAAACATTTATGAATACCCCTGAAACACTGTGCGACATACTGCTGGATGATGAGCCCCTCAGGTCAGAAGGCATTCAAACATGGCTGGGGAAGTGATGCTTCCTCAGAGTAGAGCTGACCTTAATGAGGTGGATGGAGTAAAGCTTTCAGGACCTCCATTTGATGATGTGGCATGACTCAAAATGAGAAGAAATAGCTGCAAACATCCATTAATAATTGGAACATGGAATGTAAGAAGTACGAATCTAGCAAAATTGGAAGCTGTCAAAAATGAAATGGAACAGATAAAAGTTGATATCCTAGGCATTAGTGAGCTGAAATGGACTGTTTTTGGCCATTCTGAATCAGACAACCATATGATCTACTATGCCAGGAATGACAAATGTAAGAGGAATAGCATCACATTCAACATCACAAAGAATGTTTCAAGATCTATCCTGAAATACAATACTGTCAGTGATAGGATCATATCCATACACCTAACAAGGAAGACCAGTTAACACTACTATTATTCAAATTTATGCACCAACTACTAAAGACAAAGATGAGGAACTGAAGAGTTTTACCAACTTCCACAGTCTGAAATTGACCAAAAATGCCATCAAGATGTGTTGATTATCACTGGTGACTTAAATGCAAAAGTTGGAAACAAAGAAGATCACTGGTAGTTGGAAAATATGGCCTTGGTGATATAGATATAACACTGGAGATCGCATGATAGAGTTTTGCAAGACCAATGACTTATTCATTTCAAATACTTGTTTTCAACAAGGCACGCTATACATGTGGACTTTGCAGATGGAGCACACAGGAATCAGATCTACTACATCTGTGGAAAGAGGCGACAGATAAACTCAGTATCTTCAGCCAAAACAAGGTGAGGTGTTGACTGTGGAACAGATCATCAGCTGCTTATATGCAAGTTCAAGTTGAAGCTGAAGAGAATTAAAACAAGTCCACGAGAGCCAAAATAATGACCTTGGTTATATCCCTCCTAAATTTAGAGACCACCTAAAGAACAGATTTGATGCATTGAACACCAATGACTGAAAACCAGAGGAACTGTGGGATGACATCAAGAATATCATCCATGAAGAAAGCAAAAGGCATTAAAAAGACAGGAAAGGAAGAAAAGACCTAACAAAATGTCAGAAGAGACTCTAAAACTTACCCTTGAGGGGAGAGTAGCTAAAGGAAATGGAAGAAATGACAAGATAGAAGAGCTGAACAGAAGATTTCAAAGAGCAGCTCGAGGAGACAAAGTCAATTATTATAACGAAACGTGCAGAGACCTGGAGTTAGAAAACCAAAAGGGAAGAACATGTTCAGCATTTCTCAAACTGAAAGAATTGAAGAAAATCTTTAAGTCTCCAGTTGCACTATTAGAGGATTCTATGGATAATATATCAAATGATGCAGGAAACATCAAAAGAAGATGGAAGGAATAAACAGAGTCACTGTACCAAAAAGAATTGGTTGATATTCATCCATTTCAGGAGGGAGCATATGATCAAGAACCAACAGTACTGAAGGAAGAAGTTGAAGCTGCAGTGAAGCAATAGGTGAAGAACAAGGCTCCAGGAATTGACAGAATACCTATTGAGATGTTTCAACAAACAGAGGCTGTGCTGGATGCACTCACTTGTCTATGCCAAGAAATTTGGAAAAGAGCTACCTGGTCAACTGACTGGAAGAGACCTATATCTGTACCCATTCCAAAGAAAGGTGACCCCACAGGATGTGGAGACTATCAAACAGTATCATTAATATTGCATGTAAAATCTTACTGAAGGTAAGTAAAAAACCGCTGCAGTGCTATACTGACAGAAAACTTTCAGAAACGCAAGCTGGATTCAGAAGAGGATGTGGAACGAGGAATATCATAGCTGATGTCAGACTGATGTGGCTGAAAGCAAAGAATACCAAAAAGATGCTTATTTTTGACTATGCAAAAGCATTCTATTGTGTGGATCATAACAAATTATGGAAAACATTGCGAAGAACGGGAATTCCAGAACACTTAATTGTGCTCACGAGGAACCTGTACATTGACCAGAAGTCTGTCTTTCAAACAGATCACGAGGATACTACATGGTTTAAAATCAGGAAGGGAGTGCATCAGGGTTGTATCCCTTCACCATACTTATTCAATCTGTATGCCGAGCAAATAATCTAAGAAGCTGGACTATATGAAGAAGAATGTGGCATCAGGACTGGAGGAAGAATCATTAACAACCTGCGATACGCAGATGACTCAACTTTGCTTGCTGAAAGTGAGATGACTTGAAGCACTTACTGAGGAACACTGAAGAATACAGTCTGCAGTATGGATTACACCTCAGCATAAAGAAAACAAAAATCCTCACAACTGGACTAATAAGTAGCATCACAATAAATGGAGAAAAAAATTCAAGCTGTCAAAAGATTCCATATGACTTGGTCCCACAATCAACACCAAGGGAGGCAGCAGTCAAAATAGCAGATGATGTATTGTACTGGGCAAGTGTACTGCAAAAGACTTCTTTAAAGTGATGAAGAACAAAAGGTCTCCTTGAATACTAAGGTGCACCAAACCCAAGCCATTGTATTTTCAATTGCCTCATATGCATGTAAGAGCTGGACAATAAATATGGAAGACAGAAGAAAAGTTGATGTTTTTGAGTTGTGGTGCTGGTAAAGAACACTGAAAGTACTATGGACTGCCAAAAGAACTAACAAATCTATCCTGGAACAAATGTAGCTGGAATGCTCCATGGTTGGAAGTGAGAATGGCCAGACTTCATGTCACCTACTTTGGTCATGTTGTCAAAAGGGACCATTCCTTGGATTAGGATGCTTGGTAAAGTGGAGGGTCAATGAAAAAGGGGAAGGCCCTCAATGAGATGGATTGCCACAGTGGCTGCAATGATGGGGTCAAGTATAGCAAGGATTTTGAGGCTGGCACAGCACTGGGCAGTGTTTCGTTCTATTGTACATAGGGTCGGTATGAGTTGGAGATGACTCAATGGCACCTAACAACAACAGTATAGAAGAAACTGAATGAAAACAGAGATCTGGACTGTCTACCAGCCTAATGGCACAGTTGTTTTAAGTATCTGCAAGTGGTGTTCTGATAGGGGCACTGACCTGATAATTGGCTCCTTTTGCCCACCAGGACTGCATAGACAACCACACTGGTGGCTGGAGACTAGAAAGGTGAGATATTCTTGTTCTCCTTGTACCCAACACCACCTTACTAGTATATGGAGATTTGGCCATCTCCTACCCCCACCCCTTCTGGACCAGCAGGAATTTTATCCCTTCCAGGCAGGCAGGAACTGGTTCTGGGATTAGATGCCCCACTCCCAGCTGCCTTTTGGGTTGGCAGGAACTTTTCTAGGAAACAGCACTCTACATACAACTAACTTTTGGAACAGCAAAAACTTCTTTTGAGAAAGGGGACCCTAAAACCCAGCTGCATTTTGGGGCAGCAGGAACTCTTCCCCAGGACCAGAAGCCCTGACCTCATCTGCTTTTTGGTCTGGCAGGAACACCTTCTGGAACCAGGTGCCTTGCCCCAAACTGCCTTTGGGCCAGCAGGAACTTTTTCCAGGTCCAGGTGTTCTGTGCCCATACATCTTCTAGGCCAGCAGGAACTCTGCCTGGGGACTAGGTACCCTGCCCCTAGTTGCTTTCTGGGTAGGCAGGAACTAGTTCCGGGAACAGACACCCTGCTCCCAGCCACCTTTTGGGCTGGTAGTAAGTTTTCCTGGGATGAGATGTCTTATACCCAGTCTGCCTTCTGGAATAGCAAGAACTTTAGGAGCAGGGACCCTGTGCCAAAATGTCTTTTGGAATAGCAGGAACTTTTTGTGGAACCAGACACCCTGCCACCAGCTGCCTCTTGGACTGACAGGATTTCTTCTGAGTCCAGGTGCCCTGACATCTTCTGGGCTAGGAGGAACTCCATCTGGGATAACATGCCCTACACCCAGCTACCTTTCTGGATGGCAGGGACTTCTTCTGGGAGCAGAGGCCCTATCTTAAGCTGCCTATTAGAATAGTCGGAACTTGTTCTAGGACCAAAAAACACCCAGTCCTCATTTGCTTTTTGGGCTGGCAGGCACTCCTTCTGGAACCATAATCCATATAGGCAGCTACCTTTTGGTACTGTAGGAACTTTTCCTGGCACTAGGTACCCTATGTCCAGCTACATTTTGGGACATACATTTATGTCCTGCCCCTAACTGTCTTTTAGGCCAGCAAGAACGCCTGGGACCAGGAATCCTGCCCCTAGATTCTTTTTGGGTTAGCAGGAACTCCTTCTGGAACAGACACCCTGCTCCCTGCTGCCTGCTTGGTTAGCAAGAACACTGCCTCGGGGCCTTGCCCCTTCAGTTTTCTGTTTTAAAATTATTCCTTTTCTTCCTCTGGTGGTGTAGTAGATAAGGCATTTGGCTGCCAACCAAAAGGTTGGTGGTACAAACTCCACCAGTTGCTCTGTAGGAGGAAGAAGAGGCAATATACTTCCGTAAAGATTTACAGCTTTGGAAACCCAACGGGGGTTGCTATGAGTCGGGATCAACTCGATGTCAGGAGGTTTGGTTTGTGGTTTTGGTTTCTTTTAATTTTTTCTTTTCTTTCCTGGTACTTGTTTCCTATTCCTTGTTCCCCCCTTTTTCCTCTTCTCATTTTTCCCATCCCCTGTGTTTCTTTTGGCTTTTTCTTATTTTATCTTTACTATTCATTTTCTCTGGCTCTCTTTTCTTTTTTCCCCCACCCCATATTTTGGTTTTATTTCCTCTTTCTCTGTTTTTCTGTATTTTTTCTTTTCATTTTATTTTTTTCTTTTTGTGGTTGTTGTTCTTGGTTTATGCTGTCTGTGGCTTTTGTTCTCGTTTTCAATTCTTCTTCAGTGTTGTTTTTGTCCCACCTGGCAGGAGACAGCAACCGTGCCCCCATGACTCAAACACACCTGCATCACACACAGTACCAACAACTGAGCGAGGGCCACCACCTGCTTCTGCACCAATTGATCAACGATAGACAGCAGCCCATACTAGCCCAACCAGCCCTCAACTGCTCCAAATGAACAGCAAATAGATCTGTGTACACAGTCTCATCTTATCATACCCATCAAGGGACAGGTGATAAATGTCTAAGTGCTGCCAAAGTAGCAAACAGAGTAGCACACCAGTCCCACTCACTTGTATATATCAAACCAAAGTAAAGCTAAAAAAAAAAAAAAAAACCTGGGCAAATCGCATCAACGTACAATCACCCATTAATTACAAGTCCAATGACATTACAATGTCTTGGAGACAACTGACATTACCAGTTAATACAAAGAAGCAAAATAAAGTAGTAGAACAAAGGACCAGAATACATAGGCAGAAAATCTCTCTGGGGAAATGTGGCATTGGAGCTACCTGATAAGGAATTCAAAAGAATTGTATTTAGGTACCTCCAATGGACTGAGAGACAGATTAAGGAAAACATTGAGAAAATCCAGGAAAACAATGGCAAAACTCTAGAAGAATTTAGGAAAACAACAGAAGAACAAACTTATAAAATAAATGAACAATTAGAAACCACACAAAAATAGCCAATAGAAATCCAGAAGATTAATACTAAGACTTCAGAAATAGATAACACATTGAAAGGGCAAAGGAACATAGATGCAAAAATTCTCAACAGAATCCTAGACAACAGACTCAAACAACATATAAAAAAATGATACATCATAACAGGGACTCATAACAGGTATGGAAAGATGGTCCAACATAAAAAAAAAAAGTAATTCATTACATAAATGAAACAAAGGAAAAGAACCACACAATCATATCAATTGATGCAGAAAAGGCATCTGACAAAATCCAACACCCATTCCTAATATAAATGTTGAACAAAATAGGAAAAGAAGGGAAATTCTCAACATAATTAAGAGCACATACATACAAAACCAATGGCCAACATTATTCTCACTGGAGAAGAGACTGAAAGCATTTCCCTTACGAATGGGACCACACACAAATGCTCTTTATAACTACTCCTATTCAATTTGTATTGCAAGTCCTTACCAGGGCAATAAAGCAAGAAAGGGAAATAAAAGGGATCCAGATTTGCCAAAAAGTAAAACTCTCTCTGTTTTCAGATGATATGGAGCATATATATATGAAATTCCAAAGACTTAGCAAGAAAATTACCAGAACTGATAGTCTCAGCAAAGCAGCAGGGTACAAGATCAACATACAAAAATTAGTCAGATTCCTTCACAATAATGAAAAGAACTCTGAAAGTAGGAAAGCAATACCATTTGTAATATCCACCCAAAAGATAAATACTTAGGAATAAATCTAACCAGAGACCTAAAAGACCTATATATATATATATATATATATATATATAAACCACTACAAAACACTATTACAAGAAACCAAAAGAGAACTAGTTACATAAATGGAAGACTACAGCATCCTCATGAATAGAAAGATTTAATATCAGGAGAATGTCAACACTATCCAAAGAGATGTATAGATATAACACAACTCCAATCCAGATTCTATCACCTTTCTTTAAACAGACAGAAAAACTAATCACAACTTTACATGGAAAGGAAAGAGATCTCAAATAAATAAAGCACTACAAAGATCTCAGAATCTACTATAGAATTATGGTAGTCAAAACAGTCTAGTACTGATATAGTGACAGACACATGGACCAATGGAAGAGAATTCAGAATCCAGAAGTAAATCCATCCACCTATGGACAGATAACTGATCTTTGACAAAAAGGCAAAACTCATTAAATAGGGAAGAGATAGTCTTTTTAATAAACAATGCAGGCAAAACTGGATATCTATTTGTAGAAAAATGAAACAGGATCCATATATCACACTACATACAAAAACAAATTCAAGTTGGATCAAAGACCTGAACATAAAACCTAAAACCATAAAAACCATCAAAGAAAAAATAGGGAAAAATTTAGGGGCCTAAGTCAGGACATAAATAACAATATCTATTTCAACAACTTACAATAAAGACAAATAATCCAATTAAAAAATGGGCAAAGGACCTGAAGAGACACTTCATCAAAGACATGAACATAGCTAACAAAGAGCTCTGGTGGCACAGTCCTAAAGCATCTGCCTGCTATCCAGATGGTTGGCGGCTCAAACCCACCAGCCACACTGCAAAAAGAAGACTGGGCAATCTACTTCTGTAAAGATTTACCACCTCAGAAACCCAAAGAGTAGAAATGCTCGTGCTCATTAGCCATTAAAGAGATGCAAATCAAGACAACAATGAGATATCATCTCACTCCATTACTAATAGCAAAGTTCACAGACACAGAAAAAAACAAATGCTGGAGAGGGTTTGGAGACACTAGAACCTTCATACATTGCTGGTGGGACGATAAAATGGTGCCACCACTGTGGAAAATGGTATGTTCCTTCCTTAAAAAGCTGAAAATAGAAATACCATATGATCTAGCAATCCCACTTGTAGGTATGTATCCTAGAGAAGTAAAAGCTATGATATGAACAGATACATGCACACTACATTCATTCCATCACTATTCACAACAGCAAAAGGAAGGAAACAACCTAAATGCCCTAAGCCGAGGAGTGGCTCAACAAGCGATGGTGCATACACACAAAAGAATACTACACAACATTAAAGAACAATGACGAATCTCGGAAACATCACATAACATGAATGAACTTAGAGGCCATTATGCTCAGCGAAGTCAGTCAATCACGAAAGGAGAAATATTATATGAGACCACTACTGTAAAAAGTCAAGAAAAGGGTTTCACACACACAAAAAAGGAATATTCTTTGATGATTACCAGGGGTAGGAGGGGAAGGGAGGAAAAGCCACTAACTAAGGACAGACACATACTAAGTTGGATGAAGGAAAGAAAAAAAAAAAAGTGAAAGGTAATCTAGATTCAGGTTTAGAATAAGAGAGTGACAGGTGTTCCAGACTCAAGTTTAGGGGAAAAACAATGAAAATAACTATGATGCATTTTAAGAATCTTTAAGAATTTTAAGAATATATGTATAAGTATACCACCATTTTAGAAGGAATGAACTAAATTTTGCAAAATATTCTGTAGAAATCTAAACTTTAAGCTTACTAAAACAACTATTTTTATTCTAGAACACAAATGTTTTGCTTGCAATCAAAGACACCATACTAGCCTTTAGTAATAAAAAGATGAAATATTTTAAATTACAAAAAGTTGTAATTATTAAAACCTGAGACTACTTTTTTTTTTTTTTTTTAAAGACTGTTTTGGGTCTAAATTAGATTTGGAAATACAAATGCCAAGAATGAATATCAGAGAATTTAAAATGCACAAAAAACACACATTCCATTGTTGTTGTTGTTGTTAAGTGCCGTCGAGTCGTTTCCGACTCATAGCGACCCCATGCACAGCAGAATGAAACACTGCCTGATCCCGCGC
>NW_006921816.1:1956679-1988986 GCF_000298275.1 Orycteropus afer afer
CCTGGCCAATTCTTTGAGAAGTGGACGGCCTCTTCCTTCTTCCTAGTCTGTCTCAGTCTATAAGCTGGACTGTTACCTGTGCACTAGGTGCATCTCGCTGGGTTAAACACCAGAGGTTCAGCCTCAAAACTCACGTCTACATGTCAGCACAGTAGGACAATCTGACAGACAAGTTTGTCTTGCTGTTGGAGACCTCTCGTATCACCCCCAACTGGGTCCCTGTGGCTGACTGTACCTCTGTCTGGCTTCCTGGCTTTAATCCCCTTTCTCCTGCTGTTTTGCGCATCCCTGAGTTGTCCCTGGGGCTGACTGCTCCTGTGTCCGGGTTCCTGGCTTTTATCCCCTTTCTCCTGCTCTTCCGGCCTGCTACTCTGGGTGGGCCTGAGTTGCCTCTCTTCACCTAATCCCTTTGGCTGATTGCTCCTCTCTGGCTTCCTGGCTTTTAATCCCCTTTCTCTCGCTCTTCCCACTTGCTACTTTGTGCGTCCCTGAGCTGTCTCTCCTCACCTGTAATCCTGGGGCTGACTGCTCTTATGTCCGGGTTCCTGGCTTTTATCCCCTTTCTCCCGCTCTTCCGGCCTGCTTATCTGGGCAGGCCTGAGTTTCCTCTCCTCACCTAATCCCTTCGGCTGATTGCTCTTCTCTCTGGCTTCCTGGCTTTTAATCCCCTTTCTCCTGCTCTTCCCACTTGCTACTTTGGGCGTCCCTGAGTTGTCTCTCCTCACCTGTAACCCTGGAGCTGACACATTCCATTAATAAACACAAATGCCATTAATAAACTGGCTGAACTGAATGTTGAGACGCATCAGGGCATAGTTTAAGTATGGGCAGTTTAAGTATTATACCTCTAAGATTCATAAGTGGACCAACCATGCTCCTGTTCCTGTATTTTGTCACCAGTATAATGTTTTCCCCCATTTTCATAATCTTTTAACATGTTAAGTCTCCAACAAATATCAATAAATACAGAAAGCCCTGTTTTGCATGGTTCCATATGGACATTTAGTTACCACAGTTTAATTATATCACTTCCCCAACAGTATGGTGCAAATTTCAGTTAGAAAGTATATTAACTGAGTAACTGTGTAAGATTAAAACTTAGATATTAACTCTTCAGTCTGTAAATCATTGTGTAAGTAACTATGTAAGTAACAGTTCACCAGACATAGCAAAGCATGTAGGTCCCTTCCTCCCACAAAGAAACTATTTTTTTTAAAGCACTTTTAGCTTTACACAAAAATTGTGAGTTTCTCATTTATGCCTTTCATCTGGACATTGTTTCTCCTATTTATGTCTTGTATTGGTACATTTGTAACAACTGATGAGCCAAAATTGATACATTATTATTAACTAAACTCCATAGCTCGTATTAGGGTTCATTCTGTGTGTGGTACTGTCCCAAAGGTTTTGACAAATGCATGACAGGTATCTACAATGACAAATTGCAGTACCATAAAAATAGTATGGCTTAAAACTACCTGTGCTCCACCTATTTATCCTTCCCCCCTCCTCCTAAACTCCTGGCAAACACTGATCTTTTCATTGTCTTTAGAGTTTTGCCTTCTCCAGGATGCCATATAGTGAGAATGGTAATCATCCAATCCATAGCTTTTTTGGACTGCCTTCTTTCACTAAACTCACTGCCGTCAGTCGGATCCGACTCACAGCGACCCATCCTTGTGTTTCTGAGGTGGTATCACTACTGAAGTAGATTGCCCAACCTTTCTTCTGAGAAGTGGCTGGTGGGTTTGAACTGCCAGCCTTCTGGCTAGCAGTGAAATGCCTTAGGCACTACACCACCAGAGCTAAGCAGTATGAATTTAGGGTTCCTCCACGTTTCATGGTTTGGTAGTTCATTTCTTTTCATTGCTAAATAATAGTCTACTGTATGTATGTACTAATTTGCCTACCCATTCACCCAATGAAGGACATTTGGTTGATCTCAATTTTTGTCAATTATGAATAAAGATGCTAACAATATTCATGCTGTGCAAAGCATATAGCTCTTTAGCCTCCCTGTCTCCCAGTGATGAACTATGTAACATTTTACAAAAATGGGTAAGTGAAAGAGGGAACTAGCTAACAAAGATGCAAATGCAGGAAAGAAATGGAAAGTGATAATGCTGGATGTGAAATTCGAATTGCATATAAATGGAGTTACAGTGACAGACCGAGGCTAACATTGACAGTGGCACCATTAGCCTCCAGATCTATAGCCATAGGAAGTTAGTGAAGGCAAGTTTACTTACGTAAATGAGGAAAGTGGTTATGATGAAAACAGTGAAGGTGGCTCACGGGAAGTGATGCCAGCCAAAAACTTCACTTTAAAGGAAATCTCAGAGATATTTCACAACATTAAAAGCACAAAGAATAAAACGTTGAAAGCTGATCTTAACTGAGAAAGGAGTACCACAATTTGTTAAGAAACAGAAAAGTTGCTTGTTCCTGATCTCATTAGCCCTGTGACAAAAAGGAGGTACTATCCATACTACTCTAGAGAAATTTTTACAAAGAAATAAAACATTTTAATTCTCAATGTTTTAAAGTATAGTGTACTAAACAAATATTAGTTTTAGTATTTTATTCATTCCTGTAAACATTCATAACCAGGAACAAGAGTTTTTAATACCGACAAATAATTTTAAAGGTCACACTGAAACCAGTCATTTTCCCCCTTGATTGCTACAATTGCTTTATACATTTTTAGCTTGCACAGTCATTTTTATGACCCTGAACTTTCATGAAGACCCAGAAATGCCTATATTGCTAACTATTGAGATGAGAATAGAATCAGTAGCTTCTTTTTATAGTTTGCCAATAATGGTAAATTGGATTTAGTATTTCATTAACATAAAATCAACAGTAAAAATTATTTAATGTTTCAACAGTTTTCTCTCTACAGAAGAAAAAGATGAATCAAAATGAGAAAATGTTATTCATTTCTAGTGCTTTGTAGTTAGAATAGTTTAGGGCACAAGCTAATAGGCAAATTACACTAAACTAATTCAAGCATAATACAAACAGTTTTTCTATCTATAGGTTAAAACCTAAGAAATAAAAAAAGATCTCACCACATTTTCTGGTACAGTAACTTAAAGGTTATTCCATCAATTTGGAATAAACATATTCAAGAATGTTAGACTGGATGTCTCAAGTCATATCCCCGATTTCTTCAACTCTCTGGAATTTTGAGTTATTTGCAAATGTGTGTGGGCATAAAGGAAAGGTAACTATCACAGAAGGCACCATTTTTGCATGGGGAATTCCACTAAAGAAATGATGTCCTTTGAATCAGCAAAGTATCTCAAAAGATGTTTTCTGACATTAACACAAGAGCTTAATTTATAAAATGCTACAGCAAATGGATTGTGTGCTGGCAAAAAAAGACATTTTTCAAGTATGAACTGCTATCTGAGTATGGCATTCTCAGAGTATGTATGCAGACTCAGCAACTAGGTCTTAAAAGTAATAAATGTTAAAGCAAATTATTACTTTTCTTCCCTTGAAATTACTATAATGAAACATGTAATTTAACAAAACGTTATCATAGTATATTTGCAAGAATTCTAAAGTAGTAAGAAATCTGAGTTCCAGCTCTCTAGCATGCCCTAGCTTTTAACCTCAGAAAAGTCAGGTGACTATTATAGGTCTCATTATCTATCTGCAGACTCAAAGTACATCACTGGTACCACTTAAAGTTACAGTAAGTTATTTGAAAGTGATAAATAATAGCACTTTATATTATATAGTGATATAATCTAAAATAAACAGAAACAAAATATCTACATTCTGTCATGTACAATTTATTCAGTAATAAATTAATTTTTTACCTTGGTAATTTTTTATACAGGAATCTCTTTAGGTCCTAAAAGACAAAAACATTTAAAAAAATCTTATTATAATATTATGTCTTCCACTGTTTTCTGGATGCCATGCTATCCACATTTCAGAAACTTTAAATCATATTCATAACCTTTCCTGACTGTATTTTATCTTTATCTTTCTGATTTTGATATTTACTAATTGTGTGACTTAAAGCAAGTTAACTAACATTGTCTCTTAGATTCAGTTTCATTATCTGTAAAGTAGGGACACTCATAAAATCTATTTCATAGGACTGCTGTTAAAGTTTATTGAGAATATGCATATGGAAAACAAAAATACACATTAGCTGTAAAATTAGATTACACTTTCCATACTATTTTACATCCTGTTGTTTTTGTTGTGCTCTCTTGTGAATATATTATGATCATCTTTCCATATTCATGAATAAGTTTTTCTAATATCACTTTTAATGATTCTTACATGATTAAAGATAAGTGATTACATAAAATACTAAGCATGAAATGTAAATTAAAAAAACACCAGTCGCCAAACAGTTGATTTCAACTCATGGCAACCCCATGTGTGTTAGAGAAGAATTGTGCTCCATAAGGTTTCAATGGCTGATTATTTCAGAAGTACATCAACAGGCCTTTCTCCCAAGGTGCCTCTGGATGGAATAGAACCACCAACCTTTCAGCCAGCAGCAAGCACATTAACTGCTTGCATCACCCACGGGACTCCCTCTTACACCAAACCCACCGCCCTTAAGTAGATTCCGTCTCATAGCAACCCTATATAGAATAGAGCAGAACTGTCCCATAGGGTTTCCAATGTTGTAAATCTTTACTGAAGCAGACTGCCTCATCTTTCTCCAGCAGAATGGCTGGTGGGTTTGAACCACCATCCTTTCAGTTGGGAGCTGAGCACTTTAACCTCTGTACCACACCAAGGCTCCTACCTAACTTAAAAAAAAAAAAAAAAAAAAAAAACTTGACTGCTAAATCATTATCATAACTAAAGAAATGGTAGACTATTTTATTTTGTCTCATTATAGTCTCTCATTTGGGGAAACTGACAATCTAGGTTTCAATGCAGATGACCAGTTATCTGTTCTCTGGAATCTCTAAACCCTGTAATTCTCTAACCTGAACACATCACTACCGTATTCCCTTGTTCTCATCTTAAACACACACAAACTGAATTTATCCTGTTTTTCCCCAAATCCAGATTTCCTCAATTTCTTGTTTCCACTAATGGCATTGCCAACTCTGGTTTCAGTTTTGAAATCTAGAGTAACATCTAACCCTAACTCACATTTGCCACTTTTAAATCATTTGTCAAATAAAATCTTTCTGAACTGATCTCTGTCTTTTTCTACTGTTCTTATCCTTTTAATTATTTATGAATTCCACTAGTCTTCCAACTAGTATCCTGGTCTCCCATTTCCTTCCATCCCATTCTACACTGTGCCAATCATATCCTTCTTCTCTAAAGCCTTTAATGCAGTTTTCAACTTTTCTATATAAATCATTTGGGAAGCTTTAAAATATTGATGCCTGGATTGGAGGAATTCCCTGCAAGTTTCCTTGTGCAGTCACGATTTAAATGGTCCCTACTCTGTCTAAAGCATCTGACTGCTAACTGGAAGGCTGATGGTTCAAATCCACCAGCCACTCCTTAGAAGGAAGACCAGGCAACCTACTTCCATAGACACACTCCTTGGAAATCCAAGGAACTCGACGGCAGTGAGACTCTACTTTATCAATCTTAAAAAGTCTATTTTACCCATAACCCTTATCACAGAAACTTCTGCAAGGCAAATGCTCAATATTTAAAGATTTGATTATGTCTGAAAAATAAAAAACAAACCCAAACTCACTGCCGCTGAGTTGATTTCAACTCATAGCAACCCCTCCTTGGGTTTCCAAGGTGGTAGCACTACGGAAGTAGATTGCCCAACCTTCCTTCCAAGGAGTGGTTGGTGGGTTCGAACCGCCAGCCTCCAAAATATAATGGAAGGTACTTAAGAAAAAAGGTGTAAAGACATAAAACGTCTGTAAAGTTTTGAAGCATATAGACTGTGGAGTCAGACTGTCTATATTGGTCTCTTGACTTGACCACTGCGTAACCCTGGGCAAGTTAGTTGATCTTTTTGTGCCTCAGTAACCTCAACTGTAAGAGAGGAATAACATTAGTACCCACCTTCTGAATGTTGTTATAAAAATTAAGTGAATTACTCCGGGTTTAATGTTCAGAAAAATACCCAGCAAGATAACAACAGGATGTAAAATAGGGCTATTAGTATTAGTAATTCTCTGCATTTTCCAGTAATGAATACAATTAAGTTCCCTAAACTCAGAATTTGGTTTTATTGCTGTCCTAAAGAGGAATTTCAAATTGTTACAATAATCCCAAGTGAGACCTAATAACCACTAAGTGGGAGGAAAAAAAATCTGTGCACTTGTCCTATTTATCAGATACTGACCAGAAATACTGAATACCATCATTCAGAAATTCAAATGGTAAATATATTATGCCTCTCTTATGCTTGCAGGATTTAGAGTGTGAGAATATAATTTTCTCACTTTCAAGAATCTTAGTGTCTATTCTCCATTCTCAATTCTAGGCAGAAACTCAGAACCCCGCAAATCCATTCATATTAGTCTCCCAATCCAGATCTTATGGGAAAAAGATTGGAAGGGGGCCGTAAGACAAAAATCTATACTTGGGAAGTTCTACTTCTTCCCGCCCAGGAGCCTCCTCCAAACCCCCATCCTCTCCTTTTTCGTATGTGGGAGTGTCAACTCACGTCCGCCATGATGAACCCCCTTCTCCCGCAGGATCAGTCTCCACGTCTGAAAGAGAAACCCCTGGTGACTATTTCCTTAATGCTTCTTGGCTCTCTCCACCCCCAAGCATAAAGAGCCAGTTCAGCTCTCGTCTGGACTCCGTGGCTCTAGAACTTGGACCAGGGAGACCGAAGGAGTCGGAGTTCCCCAATATCTAGACAAGTAACCAGGGTATCTTGCCTCAGCCAATTCAACACTTTCCCCAGACGTGGATCCAAAAGGACGCCCTCTCCCGTTTCCCCCCCCAACAATGTTCCCCCGCTATCGCCAGGTACAAGCCTGTATGTCGGGCAAAGTGGTACCAGTTACCTGGGCGTCTGCTCCAGGGAATGTTTGGGTTCTAACGGCTGTCACTTCAGGGGCACCCCCAGAAGCAGGCTCCTCTGCAAGCGGCAGTCACATGATTTGTGACCTAGCCGGCTTTCCAGGAAGCACTTCTTACGCCTGCGACGCACAGTGACACAGGATTTCCGGGGAGGGTGGGCGGAAACTGTGAGCGCCCTGCCGCCAGCGCTGCCCCGCCCCGCAGCTCCTTGGCCCCACCCCGGCCCTCTAACCTCTGGGTTCACGGATTTGGACTGTTAGAAGATTCTTGATAGATCGTTGGGCTCCAAAGTCCCTGAGCAAATGTATGCAAGATTTTGTGCAAGAACGTTTTCTCCATTTTTGAGGAGAACATGCATAAATTTCATTAGTTTTTAGGTCCATACCTTGAAAAGCAATTCTTATAAATAAAAAAATTTGAAGAACAGTAAGCACCAGATTGCCCAGAATCAAAGCCTGGAAGTCTACAGTTTTCTGATCGTGATTTGTCACTTTTGGCTTTTCCATGGTGCCACTCTACTTCCTGTTTGCTCAAGGTCTTGTCTAAATTGAATCAAGGAGCCTTGGGCTTTCTGGAGTGCTCTCAGAGCCACTTGAGCACCCAAGCCTCTGCTTTATTTAGGGTACATATATATTGCACTACCTTTTCTCATTGGCTCTTGACGTGTGGGCTTGCCTTCTAAGCATTGCCCATAATATTTTTGTTTAGCGCCTTGCTTGTTTGTACATTTAACAAAAACCTACAGTGGGTGGTACAAAGATTAGTGAGTATTAAAAAAACCAAACCAACTGCAATCAAGTCAATTCACAATCATAGCGACCCCCATCAGGTTTCCAAGGTCATAAATTTTTAAGGAAGTAGATCCATCATATTCCTTCCAGGGAGCCCCTGGTGGGTTGCAAAGCCTACCATTTGGTTAGAAGCCCAATACCTTAACAACAGCGGCCACCAGAGTTCCTTTCAGAGAATATGGTAAAAGGTACAACCCTCTCCAAACATCTTAGCCCAGGGTTTCTCAGTCTATGCACTCTTAGTATCTGGGGCTAGAGAAGTCTTTGTGGTAGGGTGCTGTCCCATGCATTGTAGGATATTTAGTAACCTGAGACGTCTGTCACTAGATACTAATCTCTGCCCTGCTCCTGCACGGGTACATGCCCAGTCACACACACACACACACACACACACACACACACTTGTAACACCCAAAACTCCCCTGAGGAGCAAAATCGCACCCCAGTTCAGAACCATTGCCTTAGGCCCTCCTTCAGGTAGTATATCAGACAATATTTCATGGCTATTCATAAAATTTTCCAGTAATATATCAGTGCTTCACTGCCCTTCATAAGGTTTTCAGTGGCCAGTGTTTTCAGAAGTGGATGGCCCCAACTTTCTTCACAGTCTGTCTTCATCTGGAAGCTCCCCTGAAACCTGTCCACCATGGGTGACGCTGATGTTATTTGAAATACTGGTAGCAAAGCCTCCAGCCTCACAGCAACACACAAGCCACCACAGAAGGACAACCTGAAGTACGATGATGTCAATGATAGGATAATACCCATACACCTACAAGGAAGACCAGTTGATACTACTATTATTCAACCTTATACACCAAAGTTGAAGAGATTAGATTGTAATGAACTCCTGCAGTTTGAAACTGACCAAACATCCAATCAAGATGTATTGATAATTATTGGTGATTGGAATGTGAAAGTTGGAAACAAAGAGGAATCACCAGTAGTTAGAAAATATGGCCATGGTGATAGAAATGATGCTGGAGATTGCATGATAGAAATTTTCAAGACCAATGGCTTATTCATTGCAAATACCTTTTCTCAACAACATAAACAGTGGCTATACATGTGGACTAAGCCAGATAGAATAGACAGAAATCAGATTGTTTACATCTGTGGAAAGAGGCAATGGAAAAGCTCAATATTATAAGTCAAAACAAAGCCAGGAGTTGACTGTGCAACAGACTTGCTTATATGTGAGTTCAAGTTGAAGCTAAAGAAAACGAAAATATGTCCACAGGAGCCAAAATATGACCTTGATTATATCCCACCTGAATTTAGAGACTATCTGAAGATTTAATGCATTGAACACCAATACTGAAAGACAAGACAAGTTGTGGGATGACATCAAGAACATCATATATGAAGAAAGCAAGTGGTCATTAAAAAGCAGGAAAGGAAGAAAACACCAAAATGGATGTCAGAAGAGACTCTGAAACTTGCTTTTGAATGTAAAGTAGCTAAAGTGAATGGAAGAAATGCTGAAATAGAAGAACTGAACAGAAGATTTCACAGGGCACTCAAAAAGACAAAGTAAATTATTATAATGAAATGTACAAAGACTTGGAGTTAGAAAACTAAAAGGGGAGACCATGCTTGGCATTTCTCAAGCTGAAAGAACTGAAGAAAAAATTCAAGCCTCAAGTTGTAATATTGAAGGATTCTATGGGCAAAATATTAAACAATAGAAGAAGCATCAAAAGAAGATGAAAGAAATACACAGTCACTATACCAAAAAGAATTGGTAAATGTCCAGCTATTTCAGGAGATAGCCTGTGATCAAGAATCAATGATACTGAAGGAAGAAGTTGAGGCTGCAATGAAAGAATTGATGAAAAGTTTCCAAGAATTGATGGAATAGCCATTGAGATGTTTCAACGAACAGATGCAGTGCAGGAGGCGCTTGCTCATTTATGCAAGAAATTGACTAGAAGGGATCCATATTTGTGCCCATTCCAAAGAAAGGTGATCCCAAAGAATGTGGAAATTATTGAAACAACATCATTAATATCACATGCAAGTAAAGTCTTGCTGAAGAGAATCTGAAAATGGTTACAATAGTATATTGACAGGGAACTTCCGGAAATGCAAGCTGGATTCAGAAGAGGATGTGGAACATTAGATATCATTGTTGAAGTCAGATGGATCTTACCTGAAAGCATAGAATACCAGAAAGATGTCTACCTGTGTTTCATTGACTATGCAAAGGCTATCAGCTGTGTAGATCATAACAAATTGTGGATAACATTGCAAAGAATGAGAATTCCAGAACACTTAGTTGTGTTCATGAGGAAACTGTACATAGACCAAGAGACTGTTGTTGTAACAGAACAAGGGGATACTGCATGGTTTAAAATCAGGAAAGGTATATGTCAGGGTTGTATCCTTTTGCCATACTTACTCAATCTGTATGCTGAGCAAATAATCCAAGAAGATGGACTGTATGAAGAACACGACATTGCAACATCAGGATTGGAGGAAGAACAATTAGCATCCTGGAATGTGCAGATGACACAAACTTGCTGAAAGTGAAGATGACTTGAAGCACTTACTGATGAACACTACAGTCTTCAGTAAGGACTACACCTCAACACAAAGAAAACAAAAATCCTCATAACTAGACCAATACGCAACATGATGATGAATGGAGAACAGACTGAAGTTGTCAGGCATTTCATATTACTTGGATCCATCGTCAACACCCATGGAAGCAGCACTCCATGTCATATTGCACTGGGCAAATCTGCTGCAAAAGACCACTTTAAAATGTTAAGAGGCAAAGATGCCACTTTGAAGACTAAGATGCACCTGACCCAAGCCTTGATATTTTCAATTGCCTCATATATATATATGAAATCTGGACACTGAATAAGGAAGACTGAAGAAGAAGAGGTGATGCCTTTGAATTGTGGTATTGGCAAAGAATATTGAAAATACCATAGACTGTCAGAAGGATGAACAAATCTGCCATGAAAGAAGTGCAGCTGGAATGCTCCTTGGAAGCAAGAATGCCAGACTTCATCTCACTTAACTTTGGTCACGTTGTCAGAGGGGACCATTCCCTGGAGAAGGATATCATGCCTGGTAAAGCAGAGGGTCAGTGAAGATGGGAAGACCCTCAACAAGATGGACTGATACAGTGGCTGCAACGATGCCTCAAACATAGCAAAGATCATGAGGATGGTGCAGGACCAGGCAGGGTTTTGTTCTGTTGTATACAGGGTCACTATGAGTCAGAGCCCACTCGATGGCACCTAACAACAGTAACAAGGAAATCTCATGTTATGGCTTTAGTTGCAGATTGCCTCTGATTTCATTTATTCAAAACAAGGTAGTGTATCTTGGAAAATGAGATTTATGGAAACTTATTTAAGACAGACCTTCATTTCCAGCCACTAAAAGCAGGAGTACAAAAGGAATCAACTCTAGCCCAAGATATGGTGAAAAATGCTGGATATTTATTTCCTATAGCAATTCTCGAGAGGAAGAAATCATAAACTACAGAGTTCCCAAATATCACAAATGATCTAATGTAATACAATTTTCTTAAAATGCTGTCTTGATAGTTTTGAGACCCCAGCCAGAGGTTGGTACTTTTCACTTCTTGAGCAGCAATTAAGTCCACTCTTCAACCACTCCCCTTATCATATTCTCAGACTCCTGTGCCACTGTGCACTCATCCTAATTGCCCCATAACATAGCAGGTATTTAACAACTAGGGACAGCCTCTATGGCCCCTGGGCCTGCAGAATTATTCAAGGAATAATCCTCAGGAAGCCAAAAAACAAACAAACAAAAAAGCTTATCTAACCCTACCCTGCTTGCCATACATAAGCATTCCACAATTCCAGTTTGTTGTGACCTTGTCCCTGGGTGCAACCTCCTGTGTGGCCCTGTGTCATGGCCTGATGTGCTTCCCTGTCTTTGGGCACTATGAGCATTATAAGGTAGCATAGTGCCTAAAGCACTTGACTGCCAACCAGAAGGCTGGTGGTTCAAACCCACCAGCCACTCCTCGAAAGGAAGATGGGGCAATCTACTTCCGTAGTGATACTGCCTCAGAAACCCAAGGAGGGGTTGCTATGAGTCGGGTCTGACTGGACGGCACATAAAAACAACAACAACCGTTACTTTTCAGGGTCTCCCTGATTCCTCTTTCCCTAATCACACCTGATTTACTATCCAAATAGTATGTTTGAGCACCTACTCATCATTACAATTGAACTTGGCAGTTCCATCTCAGTTAACATCAATAAAAATCATTTCCTTTTCCTTATTTAAATCCTTCAATATCCCAGTTTCCGGGACCCTGGATTATTTGTTTTAGGTCCCCACCCACTTAAGTCTCCTAACTCTTCTTAATGATAGCATTCCCAGGTTTATCTTTGATTCCTCTTTCTCCACTGTTCTGAGACTATGAGTCCTAAGTCTGATCTTTCCTCTGAGTTCTCGTTTCACATTCTCAGTGGTTTGTTCAGTGTTGGATATGTGTTCACATACATACTTTACTGTCAGCTCTAACTCAAAAGCTCTAAAAACCTTTGTGTCTGATAAACCTGTTTCTCTTGATTTCTAGATCTGTACTTGTACCATGATTCTACCAGTAAGAAATCATGTTTGGCTGCTCTCTTTCCTTCCCCATGTCTTTTCTTCCCTCGCAATGATTTTTGTGTCTACATATATATTTTTCAGTTCTTGATTCAGACCATATATCTATTCAGGAAGACTGTTAACAATATCCACTTAATCACTGCCAGATAAACCTTCCTAAAACACTGATTATCACTGCCTGCTCAAAAAATCTTTAAGTGATACACCACTGAATACAAAGTTGAGAGTCTTTTAATCTGGCACGAAAATATTCCATTTTACTCCTAAATACATCTAATGTGAATTTTCTACTCCAGCCAAATTGATTACCTTACCCTTCTATCAGCATGACTATTACTTTCCCACACTGGTTCTGGAAGTTTATCTCATCTGGAAAGTGTATTTCTCTTTACTTTAGCTACTTAAACTTTGTTTCCCTAAAACATCTATGCCAAATCTTGGCTTCCTGCCCATCACATGCTCTTGAATGCTACTATATACTACTAAGAATGATTGATATTTAAAAAAAAAAAAAAGGAAAACAAAACCTATTGCTGTCAAGTCAGTTCCAATTCATAGTGACCCTATACAACAGTAGGACTGTCCCATAGGGTCTCTAAGGCTGTAATCTTTTTTTTTTTTTTAAAGCAGACTGCCATGTCTTTCTCCCACAAGTGGCTAGTGGGTTTCCATTAGCAGCCAAGTATTTAACCACTGTACCACCAGGGATCCCTTGATTGATATTTGTGCATAATTATGTGTCATAGTTTCCCAGTGAGACCATAAGGACCAAAAGGCTTAGGGTCACCTTTTACATTTTTTCCTGTTTCTCACAGTGTCTATGTTTCTGGCACTAAAATGGGCATTCATTCAATTTTGTTGAATAAAAGTGATTAAAAGTAATCATTAATTCTGTCCCTGACTAAAATCTTACTCCTTCTTACCATTTTTTCCCAAGTGTGCAGACAAAAATATGAACTTTAGCTAAAATCTTTTGATTTTTGGAAGTGTTACTTTATATTCTAACACAATTCTTAATGACCTTAATATGCAGCAATTAACCCGGAAAATATTGTGAATACTTCTTCCTCTTGAAAAGCAAAAATGGAGAGCATAGCTTTCCAAATACCACTGTTGTTGTTGTTATGTGCCGTCGAGTCAGACCTGACTTATAGCGACCCCTCCTTGGGTTTCCGAGGCAGTATCACTATGGAAGTAGATTGCCCAACCTTCCTTTCAAGGAATGGCTGGTGGGTTTGAACCATCAACGTTCTGGTTAGCAGTCAAGTGCCTTAGGCACTACGCTACCAAATACCACTATGTCCTCAAATTGAAAGAGCTGATAAAACGTTCCAAATGTGGTGGCTTTCAAATTATGGCATGTCAATAGGACAGTTCCTTATGTACTCAAGTTGGTCTGTTTCTATTAATTCATGAATAACACTGCTGTTGGTACAGGACTAGAGGAAATGCTTACTGGCCTAAAAGATATCAGCACCATCATCAATCAATGATCTCTGAGGTTCAGTAAGAAATTAGCAGAACTTCACACACCCACGTCCACACACCCATTTTTATCTCATTTAAAATTTCTTTTGGTTTATTATGTACACAGCATATTAGTACATATGCATAGTTAATAAACACATTGCATATATTGATTTTTGGTAAGAAACCAGAAAAAAAGTTGAGAGATCTCTGCTATGTACAACAGGTAAGAAAAGTAGCTAAGAGAAGCAGAAACAAAGGCTCTGATATCACCAGTACAGTTAGAACTAAAAGCATGATATTGTATTTCATTGATTCTAAGATGGAATTTCCCCCTAACATTTTAACATCTCTGAAATTGAAATTTATCTTCAAATTGATGACTGTTGGTGGTGGTGTTAGTTGCTGCTGAGTTGTCTCTGACTCACAGCAACCTTATGTACAACACAACAAAACACTGCCCAGTCCTGTGCCAACCTCACTATCCTTGCTATACACCTAAACCCATAGTTGCAGCCATTGTGTCAATCCATCTTGCTGAGGGCCTTCCCCTTTTCCATTGACCCTCAACTTTACCAAGCATCCTTCTCCAGGGAATGGTCCCTTCTTATAACATGACCAAAGCAGGAGAGACAAAATCTGGCCATTCTCACCTCCAAGGAGTATTCCAGCTGCACTTCTTCCAGGACAGATTTGTTAGTTCTTTTATCAGTTCATGGTACTCTCAGTATTTTTCACCAACACTACAACTCAAAAGCATCCACTCTTCTTCTGTCTTCCTTATTTATTGTCCAGCTCTCAGATGCATATAAGGCGACTAAAAATACCATGGCTTGAGTTAGACGCACCTTAGTCTTCAAAGACACATCTTTGTTCTTAAGCACTTGAAAGAGGTCTTCTGCAGATTTGCCCAGTGCAATACGTCATCTGACATCTTGACTGCTGCTTCCATCGGTGTTGATTGTAAAACCAAGTAACATGAAGTCTTTGACAACTTCAATCTTTTTTCCATTTATTGTGATGCTGCTTATTGGTCCAGTTGTGAGAATTTCTGTTTTCTTTATATGGAGGTATATATAATTCATACTGCAGACTGAAGTCTTTAATCTTCAGGAGTGTTCCAAGTCATCCTCATTTTCAGCAGGAAAGTTGTGTAGTCTGGGCATCTCAGGTTGTTAATGAGCCTTCCTCCAATCCTGATGCCATGTTCTTCTTCACACAGTCCAGCTTCTCAGATTAGTTGCTCAGCATACAGACTGAGTAAGTATGGTGAAAGGATACAACCCTGATGCACTCCCTCCCTGATTTTAAACCATGCAGTGTTCCCTTATTCTGTTCAAAAGACAGCCTCCTGGTCCATGTACAGGTTCCTCATGACCACAATTAAGTGTTCTGGAATTCCCATTCTTCTTAATGTTATCCATAATTTGTTAGTATCCACACAATCAAATGCTTTTGCATAGTCAATACAACACAAGTAAACATCTTTCTGCTAATCTTTAATTACAACCAAGATCCATTTGACATCAGCTATGATATACCTCATTTTATGTCCTCTTTTGAATCCAACTTGCATTTCTGGAAGTTCTCTGTCAATATGCTGCTGCAACCATTTTTGAATTATCTTCGGTAAGATTTTACTTGCATGCAATATTAATGATATTGTTCCATAATTTCCACATTTGGTGGGATCACCTTTCTTTGGAATGGGCACACATATAGATCTCTTCCAGTCAGCTGGCCAGGTAGCTGTCTTCCAAATCTCTTGGCACAGCTGAGGGAGTGTCTCCAGCATGGCATCCATTTGTTGAAACACCTCAGTGGGTATTCCGTCAATTCCTGGAGCCTTATTTTTTGCCAATTTCTGCAGTGCACTTCAACTTCTTCCTTCAGTAGCATTGGTTCTTGATCATATGCCACTTCCTGGAATGGATGAACACTCATCAATTCTTTTTGCTATAGTGACTCTGTGTATTCCTTCCATCTTCCTTTGATGTTTTCTGCCTCATTCAATATTTTGCCCATAGAATCTTTCCACATTGCAACTCGAGGCTTGAATTAATTCTTTAGTTCTCTCAGCTTGAGAAATACTGAGTGTGCTCTTCCCTTTTGGTTTTCTAACTCCAGGTCTTTGCACATTTCATTATAGTAACTGGCTTTGTCTGCTAGAGCTGCTCTTTGAACTGTGGTCTTGGGAAAGAATACTAAAAATACCATGGACCGCTAGAAGAACAAACAAATCTGTCCAAGAAGAAGTGCAGCTGGAGTGCTCATTAGAAGTGAGAATGGCCAGACTTCATGTCACCTACTTTGGCCATATTGTCAGAAGTGACTTTTTACTGGAGAAGGATATCATGCTTGGTGAAATAGAGGATCAGTGAGAAAGGGGAAGACCCTCAAAGGGATGGATTGATATAATGGCTGCGACAATGGGTTCAAGCATAGCAAGGATTATGAGGATGGCGCAGGACTGGGCAGTGTTTCATTCTGTTGTGCATAGGGTCCACTATGAGTAGGAGCTGACTGGGCGGCACCTGACAACAACAGCACAAGAAGCCATTGCCCTTTCAATAGCCTCATATGAATATGAAAGCTGTACGATGAATAAGGAATACCACAGAAGAGCTGCTGCATTTCAATTACAGTGTTGGCGAAGAACACTGAATATACTGTGGCCTGCCAGAAGAAAAAACAAATGTCTTAGAAGAAGTAAAGCTGGAATTCTTAGAAGCACAAATGGCCTGACTTCACTTCTGGTACTCTGGTCATGTTATCAGGAGGGACCATTCCTTGGAGAAGGATATCATGCTTGGTAAAGTAGAGGATCAGTGACAAAAAGGAAGACCCTCAATGAGATGGATTGACACAGAGGCTACAAAATGGGTTCAAGCATAGCTATGATTGTGAGACTGGCTCAGGAATGGGCAGTGTTTCATTCTGTTTTACACAGGGTTGGTATAAGTCAAAACCAACTCAGTGGCACCTAACAACAACAACAACAACAGTAAAACAAAGAAGCCCTGGTGGTGCAGTGGTTAAGTGTTAGGTTAGGGTATAAACTTAATAGTCAGTGGTTCAAAGCTGCTGGCTACTTTGCTGGAGAAAAATATGGCAGTCTGCTTTTGTAAAGATTACAGCCTTGGAAACTCTATGGGACAGCATTACTATGTCCTATAAAGTCACTAAGAGTCTGAATCAACTAGATGGTCAAGAGTACAACATAACAAATGCATGAAGCTAAGTAGGCTGTCCTTCAGTACATCATTTCCAAACATTTTTGACTGAATACTTCTAGCCATAAGACTTTTGAGTATGTGTACCAAATATATTTTTAAGTTATATACATGTACTATATTAATATAGTATGTATGGTATAAACCAAACTGAAAAACCAAATTGCCATTGAATCGATTCTGACTCATAGCGACCCCTCCTTGGGTTTCTGAAGTGGTATTTCTATGGAAGTAGATTGTCCAGTCTTCCTTCCAAGGAGTGGCTGGTGGGTTCAATCCACCAGCCTTCTGATTAGTTGTCCAATGCCTTAGGCACTATGCCACGAAAGCTCCTATGTATAGTATAAAAGACCCTAAATAGACATTTTAAAGGGCTAATAGAAAAGGTAAAGTAAATATTAGGTGTGTAATGAGATAGAATGCAGCTCTAGCGGCACAGTAGTTAAAGCCCTTGACTGTGAACTGAAAGTTCAATGGTTCAAACTCACTAGTCACTCTACTGGAAAAGATGTGGCAATCTGCATTCATAAAAATTACAGCCTTGGAAACACTATGGGGCGGTTCTACTCTTGTCTTATAATGTCACTAAGTAAGTCAGAATTGAGTCAATGGCAACAGGTTTGGTTTTTGATTTTTCAATGAGATAGAATGTCATAATTATAATTACTTATTTGAAATCTATTTTCCTTAATTGATGTAAACTTCGTAAGGATTTCTGGCTTGTTCAGTGATAAATTCTCAGCACTTGGTTCACTGCATGGGATACAGCAGGCATTCATAGATTTGTTGAATGGCTGAATAATAAGGACATATTTAGAATATAAAACATAATAAAACCTTACATCTTTTACAGTGAGAACAGACTTTTTTATTCATATATTTGAGATAAACTACAGAGACTGAAAAACAAAAATTCATCATAAATCATTCAGCAGAACATTTCACTAAAAATCAAATGCCATTTTAGAGTTCTCACACAGGAAATTTTATTTTTATAGAAGTCTGATATAACATTAAATATATTACAAATCAGACACAGTTTTAAACCTAATTTTGTAATCTTGAATGCATTATAGACAAATAAAGTAAGATCTTTACTGATTTCACTTCATTTAGCTTATACAAGGCTTCCATTAAAATTCCATCATAGCTTGCAAATTACCTGCAGATTTTAAAAACACAAATTAAACTTTAAACGGAAAGAAATTCTCATGTAGCAATTCAAAAGTCAAAAACAAGCCATGAAACAAAAATAGGTAAGAAGCACTTCTCAATATAAATAAATTACAAAATGTCGTATGAGTTTCTTTCTCATTCACTTTGAAACTAATGATCAAAATACATCAATGCCATTGAAAATCTCTATGATTTTAATGGTGCTCTGAAAGGACAAAGTATCAGATTGGAATGTTCTGACTCATGTACTGAAGTGAATGAAACTTGTTCACATTTATGTCAGGTGTCATTTCCTATGCTGTTACTAGACCTCCTGGCAACTAGTAATTCCAGTTTTTAATGGTAACTTACTAAAGTAAGACATTTAAAGAAACATTTCTTACCCTCATATTTCCAGATTGCTAAATACAAGAAGGTGCAATTATCTTTGAAGTATGGGCCTTATAATAGAAATGTCTATACTGAAATATGAAAAGGATCAACAGAATGATTCATACCAATGAAATTCTGTGGACTAATTTTCAAAGTCAGAAATAAGAATATCCACTGCTAATGGAAGCCCTGCTCTGTGCAAACACAGTGTGGTATATATTAAACAATCACACGTTGGTTAACTGTATTAACTGGGGAAAAAAAAATAGATATATATACCTATACATGGACACATCCACAGAGTATTCACAAATCTATTGGCCCCAAAACCAGTAGATAATCGAGTTAAACGAAAAGTAATTCTGTACTTACAGGAAATAATTACACACAGGGAATTTACAAAAAATGTGGTTACATAATCCTTAATATAAGGAGTATGTTTTGAATTAATGTTTTGAGGAGAAATGCTTCCATTTATCTGAAAACACCTATTTAATAGAAATGAGACAAAAAAAGAAGTCTGAATTCTAGGACTATGTTGCTTGTCAGATTATTAAAGGAATGTGTAAGAATTCCTTGAAGAGCTTCATTCTATTCACTTTTTCTTTGTAATTAAAAATTAGGTTAAAAAAATTGGGAAGTTATTTCAAGACTGAGGAACCAGGGTGTCACAATGGTTAAAGGGCTTGGCTGCTAATTGAAAGGCTGGAGGTCTGAGAAAGCCACCAACTGGTCTGCAAGAGAAAGATAAGGCAGTCTACTCCATAAAGATTTACAGCCTTGGAAACACTATGGGGCAATTCTAATATGTCCAACAAGGTTCTTAAGAGTCAGAATCAAATTGAAGGCAATGAGTTTTATTAAGACTACTCTTTTCATTTTGTAGAGAATTTTATAGATTTAAACTAGGCAATAGCCCTATTTGGCCAAAAGACAAGGTTTTTCAGTTATTTAGACTTATTGTTCATTTTGAGAAGTTTTTCTGTTCAGATATGGGAGAAAAAAGATTATGAATCTCCTTTCAGTGTGTCTAAGTATAATGATGGATAGCAGTATGGGTAGTAATGAATACAAGCTTCATATAGGGAAGCTAAATAAATAAATAAATAAATGCACAAAGTGTCCTTTTTGAATCATTAAGTCCTTTCACATACTACTTGCTTAGCTAGAAAGATGGCTCATTTGGTTCTCAGACTTCACTTCAAGAACATTCTACTGCCTTAACACAGGTGGCAGATTTATTTATTTTATAGAACTATGTAGGAAAACATTAAGTAATATAAATATCATTACTTTTTCAATAATACCTACATTTTAAAATATTAGACTAACCAAAAAAAAACCTCAAACTCACTGCCGTTGAGTCGATTCCAACACATAGCGACCCTTCCTTGGGTTTCCGAGGAGATATCTCTACGGAAATAGATTGCCCAGTCTGCCTTCCAAGGAGTGGCTGGTCGGTTTGAACCACCAGCCTTCTAGTTAGCAGTCCAATGCTTTTGGCACTGTGCCACCACGGCTCCCCAAATCAAGACGTTAATCATTTCTCTCTAACTATTTTACACACTAGTGCAACTGAAGATTTGTTTGGAAGGAAAAATAAGCACAAAAGTACAACTGAAGTACAGGGCTGGCATTCCACATACTTGTTCTGTGAACCCCTGAGCTGACACAAAAGCAATTTTAATGCACTGGTATATCTATGCCTAAGGACTTACTTTTCTCTACCAGATGACTGCAATTCATAAATAAACATGTAATGATTATGAAACAAATGCTTATTTAAGCAGTCAGTTGCAGTTGCAGTCCACTCCAAAATAAATTATTTTCATCTATTAGGTGGATTATAACTGGGAATTTCTCATTGTTGAAAATTAAGTTTTCACATTTGATCAAAATAAATTCTAAAAACTACAAATGATTAGCACCAGTCTATTTGGCAACAAAATAAACAAGAGGAGGGGAGGAAGTGGTATTTCCATTTTCCCCAAGCCTTCACAAAGATAAAGTGATGCTTGTGTGTATGTCTGTGTATAAAAAAGAAAGGGATGAAAATGCACATTAATAAATATAATTGCTGCCAAACTTCTAAAACACCAATTAGAAATAAAGCAATGCTCAAAAGATTGAGGGCTTTCAGGCAGTGATTAAAATGAACAGTATCAATTATCAAATAGAAGTGCAAAGCTCATGTAGCTAAAAGATGAGCAAAATCTTACAATTTTTATGATAAAAGAGTAGCAAATATGAAAATCTTGCATCTCAAGATAGTTAAAGGCTTCTTACTCAGTAGGATTATATAAAAATTTTAAGATGCTTGGCTAGGCCTTTATACCATGATAGAGGTGACATGAAGGATCCAATTCTTACTTCTATACTTTCTATGTGGCTTAAATTATAGGGCACTTGATCAGTCATTTCTCACAGTTGTTTCAGAATTTTATTTTATCAAACACGTCTTCTCTAACATTTTATGAAATGAAATGGAATGCAGCAGTACAAGTGAAATATAATACTGTCTAAAAGCCATGTATGAGTTCACGATACACAACTTCACTTGTTAACTCGATCCATCCACTTAAAGCCAGGATTAAGGGAAAAAGAATCAGTAAGCAAGAAGGTTCAGTTCAACCAAGTATCGACTACAATATACAAATTTCCTATTAAAACTGAGAAAATAAATGGATGAAACTTTTATAAATTTTCTGATGCATATGAACCTTCAAAGTTAATTAGAAGTTATTTTTTAAAAACTCATTCTGCAGTTAAGAGAATATTTAAAACTATAGTTTTCTTTTAAGCATTGCTATTTCTTCTAAAGGTCACATCTCTAGAAGGCAATTGGTTAGGATGTTCAGGTTTCCCAGGACAATATATTGTTTACAGTGTATTTAATTTAATTTAGGCATTTCCACTGATTCACCTGGAAAAAGGGATAGAAGAGAACACTTTTTAAAGGAGCAAATGGTCATTTTAGCAGTTTTATTTAATAGATGCCATAAATTAACTACATTCAGAAAAAATTTCTAACCCGAAACAACAGTGACACTATACTAGCATTCACACACACACACACACTCTTGTTACATTAACTAAGATAAAACAACGTAATTAAAATATTATTAACTGTTAAAACACAGAAGACTAGAAATCAAGGAGTTTCATATCCAATATATAGGCACCCATAACTTCAATTTCCAGCTGATTTTTATAATTTAAATTATGGATTTAATTACAGGGAGCTTATTCTTATAGGAGTAACTGAGTTACTCACTGGTAAACAGACTTTAGCTCAGAATTGTCTAAGAATGAATATTCTACCTGCTGCTATATTTTTGCTCACTGTTGCATGTGGCTAACCAGATCATGCTGTGATCAAATAAGTGTGTTGAAATCTACTCAATATGTTTAGGAGTTTGCAATAGGGTTAAAAGGCACAAAGCTTGATTTTAGTATTAATTTTTCTTAATACTTATTTGTGGAAGAATCCATTTACTTTTGGCTCCTGCTTAAATAATCCCTAAGAAACGATAAATTTCTATAGGGAGAAAAATTTAGGTAGGTCTTCTTCATAAATTTTAGCAGCCTTCAAAGACATATAAATTAACATCTGGGGGCCTTTTAACTACTGGAATTGCAAAAGACCTATCTGTGATTTATTATTGAAGACCTTCTTGATTTAATATCTAGATAGCCATTTCCTTATATTTTCTTTAAAATCTATCAGTATAGCTTTTCATTTCTATGCATGGCTTAGCAATTCATAAAACTAAATAGCAAACTGATACTCTACACCAGTTCATCTATTTCAAGATATATTTTGAACTATAATGAAAATATCTGAAAATATCAATTCCTTCTAAGCTGGTAATTCTAAAAGATTTTACACAAAGTTAAACAGTTTTGATTTTTTCTTTTCTTTTTGAGAAAATTTCATTGTTTAAACTCCACACATTTGACACCTGACAAGGCAAATGTAACTGTCATATAATATCTATTCCATCAATTTAAGCAGAAGTATCTCATGGAGCTAAACACTTGAAAAACTTTTTAAAAAAGGCAATAACCTGTATGTACAGGAAATGATCATTCTATAAATATTTACATGACAAAGGAAAAAACAGAATCACTAAAACTGGAAATTGATACAGATGTGACAATTCATTCTTGAGACATTTTGAGTTAGGAATCATACAAGCTTTAATGTGAAAATAATTAAAGAAACATAACTAAAATATTAATTTTAGTTTTCAGTTTCTTACTATTTAAAGGAGCCCGTAGATCACAAACAGTCCAAGATTTGAGGGAGCAACTGTTCAAGTTTAGTTTTTAATATCAAACCTTTTTCTTCAGCTCTCATGATGAAATTAAATTTACTTAGAGAAAAAAAAGAAGTATGCTAAAAGATGTAAATAAAAATTCCAGTTCATTCTCCTCTATAGATACTGGTCAGCCGCTCCAGTTCTTTACAGTTGTCCATGCTCAATGCATCTGCCTTCCTTCGAAGTCTATCATCACGGTATACTTTTGCTGCATATTGCATATCTGTTTCTGTTAATAACAATAACATTATTTTACTCATTAAATAATAATTCATGCCATCCAGTTGTTAATCTCTAATGATGCTTCATCCAAGCCCTTCAATATATTTCTATGAACAGATTTAAAAAAAAAAAGAAAAACAGAAATCCAAGTAGTACTCCTAAAATCCATTCTTATAGAAATATTTTTTAATATTTTGAAGCCCACATGGAAAATCAACATAGAGCTGCTCTGGAAAAGAAGGATAATCCTATCAAATCATGTAAGAACCGTTTTCCTCCACCCCTCTCCCAACAGTTTAAAAACCACTGCTCAGAAGCATCATCTTTGCCTCTTGTTCCAAGGATATCATGTTCCACTTAATACTGTTAGTGCTTGTTTTTGCTGTAATGTTTTATTAAGGTTTCAAGTTAATTATCTCAAGGCATAAATATAAAAATTATATGAGTTTATTTGAATTAAATAATAATAATAATAATATCCTTATTGAAGGAACACAATGGAGGAAAAAAAACTTAAGAGTCTTAATCATGCTAACTCAGCAAATAAGTGCTTCTGAGCTTCATTTAGTACATGGATAGCATTACTAATAATAAATTAATGAGAAATCAAACATAATTCAGGGAAATATCCCTGTTACTTTTAGCCACTTGATTGCTCATTAACATTTCTAAAGGATGGGAACATTAGAGAAGATATGCTCACAAAAGAAAAAGAAATTATTTATTTTCTGGAAAAACAATAGCCAAAGTAGAAAACATCAGGTTTGTGTGCATTAGGTAGGACCACATTCAAAATATACTTACAAATGTATTCCATTAGTAAAGATCTTCAAAAATGATTCTTATTCAATCAATCAGGCTAGGATTAAACAATTCTATCAAATTTTTTATGTTAATCATCAAATACCTGCATCCCCTTATTTACAAATGAGACAGTGTAAAATCCATTTGCCAATGACTTTTTTCCAAAGGAAGAACTTGAGAGTTGCATAAAGTTCACACTAGCAGCAATGGTTGTTGTTGTTATGTGCCGTCGAGTCGGCCCCGACTCATAGCGACCCCTTCTTGGGTTTCCGAGGCAGTATCACTACGGAAGTAGGATTGCCCAACCTTCCTTCCGAGGAGTGGCTGGTGGATTTGAACCACCAGCCGCTGACTCGACGGCACATAACAACAAAACAACAACAGCAGCAATGGTAATTTAGATTCTAGCTCAAATCTTCTACCTTCTAACCTAATATTCTTTCCATTATCTCAAATTATTGTTTGTATTTTATAAAATACCTATAAATTAAAAAAAAAAAACAACTCCTTGCACTTTCATATTCATTCAAAGGCTCTATGGATATGCTGCATTTGAAAAATTTCAAACTCACACAAAAGTTAAAACAGTAGTACAACTGTAATGTAGTATAAGTAATTATCTAAATTTCCAAGGGTAAGAATCAGGATCAGCACAAAGCGGGTTCCTATGAGGTAGAAATCAGACATACTCCAAATTCTTCACCATTTCTGACACCAACCATTCCCCCCGTGGCACTCCCTACTTCTTGTGTGTTCAGTAATTCACTGCAATGGGACATAGAATTCACAGACTACAACCTGGGATCAGATCAACTTGGAATTAACAGGAACAATTCAGGATCAGGATCAGAAAGTACATGGGTGAGGTTTGGAAGGCTCCCCATATGAGGACAGCACATCCCTCCCTTCTTCAGTGCAGGACAGCTTCCCACCAGGACAGCTCTCTCAGCTTCTCTCAGCCCTGTAAGCAAGCAGGCCCTTTTCTCAGCTATACAAGCTTCCTCGCAGATGTACAGGATTCTCTTTCTTTGGCCTCCCCATCATTGGTCTTTCCACTGTTACATGGCCCAGGTCTTAGTCTATATAGCAGTTTGTTCAGCTATTTCTCTTCCAGCAGCAGCTTTCTACCATCACAGATGGGTCTGCCATAGGACCCCTTTTAGGCCTGTCACAGCCAGATCTGCCACAGGGCCACTTCTGAGTCTCTTTCTGTCTTCAGTGTTACACCCTATGATCCATTATCACAGCTCTTTTAGGAGGTTCATCACTTCCTCTCAACCTGTTTCTTCTCTTCTCAGAAAAACCTCTATGGGGTTGGTTGCTTATATAAGCAAACTCCTTGTCAATTTTCAAAGCATAGCTCTTTCAGCAGGACCACAAGTTGGCCAATTCCCTTGATGGACTGCAAGTCACTCAATCCTGCTGGTTAGATTTTCAAGATACTATATGAATACCAAATTGACCAATCCCTTCAAGGTGCATAATACAGACAAATCACAGGGCAGACTGAAGCCCAGGGCCACACAAAAAGTATCAAACCATGAAGATATGTATAGTTCACCTAGGAAATACCAATGAATGCCGGAAATCCCCTGTAAAAAACAGAAAAGAACCTAGAAGAGTTCTGGTAAGATGGCAGAATAGGCAGACAAATTGCACAGACGCTCTTCAACAAAGAAAGGGGGAATCAATTAACACAGATTGTCAAAGAATATAATCCTGGAGCCATGAGCTGTGAAAGGAAGGATACAGAAGTGGACTGAACTCCAACTAGTAGAAGAATCTGCATGAAAACACCAAAAATGGAGACATAAGGAGCTGTGGTTTGTCAGCGACCCTAACAGCACAGTCAGCTTGGATATTGCCAAGTGGTGTTTGGACCTAAGAATTAACCTGAAAATCAGCCCTGCTAGCCAGGGGCTGCACAGAGGACTGTACTGGTGGCTGATGAACAAAAAAGGTAAACAGTAAAGAGGGAGTTGGAGTGAGCTGTGGACTTTTGGCTGTCTGGAGGGCACAGATATTTTGAATATATACAAGCGCTTCGACTATTTTGGAAATTTAAAGCTACAGCATTCTCTCAGATTCCAAGGATCTAAGAATTGGTTCCACTTGCCAGGGACTGCAAGGACATTCCAGACACGAAGGACTGGAAAGGTGCTATATTCCCCTTGTTACTCTTATACCCCACACCCTCTTGGTGAACAGACGTGTGGCCATCCCTCACTTCTACCCACTTTTTGGGCCGCAGGAATTCCATTCCAGTCTGTGTGCTCTGACAGAGCCTCGGTGCCCTGCACTGCCCAGATTTTTTTTTAGTTTGTTTGTGTCTGTTTTGAAATTATTATTATTATTCTTTTTTTTTCATCATTTTTATTATTATTCTTTCTTCTTCCCTTCCCAGTTTCAGTTTTCAGCTTTTTCTCTCTTCCCGATTTCTAGTTCCCATTTTCTTTTTTGTGGTTTTCCCCATTCCTTGACTTTCTTTTTGCATTTTTCCCTTTCTTTTTTTTCATTATTCTCCTATTCTATGTCTTTCCTCTTATTTCCTCTTCCCCAGATATTGTTTTTTTCCCTTTTTCTCTGCATATTTCTTATTTTTCTTAAAAAAAGTATTTCTTCAAATATTTTCTCTCATTTTATTGCTTTTCCTTTTTCCCCTCCCCCTCTTTCTTTTTCTTTTTTCTCTATTTGGTGATTGTTCCTGTGTATTTATGCAGTATGTTTTTTGTCTACTTGTTTTTACTTTTTTGGATGGTTTTTCAATTGTTTTTGTCTAACTGAGTGAGAGACAGAAACCTTACCCATATGATGCAACCACACCAGCACCTCCTGCAGCTCTACTTACTGAGTGCCACCATTTCCTTCTGCACCAACTGGCCAACAATACACAACCACCAATAAGAGTCTGACTCACCCTTAGCTGCTCTTCACAAACAGTTAACAGAGATCGGTGAGCCACTCTCATTCCCTATCACACCCACCAGGAGACAGATGGTGAGTGCATAAGTGCTGCCAACTAGCGAACAGAGGAACACAGTACCTTGCTTACCTAGAAACATCAAAAAAAAAAAAAAAAATCTTGGGCAAACACTCCAACATACCATCACCAATTAAACAGAAACATAAAAACATCACAATGTTTTAGAGACAAGAGACCATCACAGTTCACACAAAGAAGCAAGATAAAGTAGTAGAAATAAGGAAGCAGGACACATACAGAACACATCCCTAAGGAAGCAGCACCACTGGAACTCCCTGCTAAGGAATTCAAAATAACTATACTTAGATACCTTCAATGAATTGAGAGACAGCTCAAGGAAAATAATGACAAAATTCAGAAAAACATAGACAAAACCCTAGAACAATTTGGAAAGACAATACAAGAACAAAATGACAAAAGTAAATGAAAAACTAGAAATGATAAAAAATCCACGGACAGAAATCCAGAATACTAAATTTTCAGAAATAGATAACACATTGAAAGGGCAAAGGAGTAGAATCGAATCAATGGAAGACAGAATTAATGAGACTGAAGACAAATACCTGAATAATTATTTGGAAAGGGATCAATCAGAAAAAAGATCATAGCAAAATGAAGAAAACCTAAGGTTCATGTGGGATATCATCAAAAGGATAACTTACGTGTAATTGGAATTCCAAAACAGGAAGAGAAAAATAAAACCACTGAGAAAATTGCCCAAGATTTGTTAGAACTTCCCTGATATGATGAAAGATAAAATATATCCATTCAATATATTTGGGGTCCAATGAACCCCAAACAGAACAGACCCCAAAATAAAATCATCAAGACACATCATCATCAAACTCACCAAAACCAAAGAAAGAATCCTGAAAGCAGCATGGGAAAAATGAAAAGTTACCTACAAAGGGCGACCAATAAGACTGAGCTCTTATTTCTCAGCAGAAACCACGCAGGCGAGAAGGCAATGGGATGGTGTATATAAGACCCTGAGAGAGAAAAATTTCCAACCAAGAATTATCTACCCAGTAAAATTGTCCCTCAAGCATGATAGTGAAATTAGGAGATTTCCAGATAAGCAGAAATTAAGGGTATTTGTTAAAACCAGACTAACCTTACAAGAGATGCTAAAGGGAGTCCTCTGAACAGAAAACCAGTAATAGTAAACAAAACTGCACATTAATACACAAGATGACATAACACAGAAACCAATACAGCTATGGAAGTATCCAAAGTAAAATAAGCTTACAGGATTGTAAACAGGGAACCAGAGATACCAACTGGCAGATGAAGACAACTACAAACCAAAAAGGGAAAAAACAGTAGTTACAGAACTTCTAAATGTGAGGAAGTTAAGAGAGTTGCAAGATAGAATGGGCTGTTCTAAACTTGGGGAGAAAATGATAAATCACAGGGTAACCTCAAAAAAAAAGTGAAAAACCTTCACATCACAATAAAAAAGAGGGCAAGCACAAATATTTAACAGATACTAAAACAATAGCAACAAAGGAAGTGATAACATGATTTATAAACAAAATGAGCTCAGCACAAAAAATTATATGGAACAAAGAAACCAGGAACATCACAAAAAAACACATAACATAATGACAGCAACCAATTCATACCTCTCAATAATTACACTGAATGTTAATGGATTAAATGCACCACTCAAGAGAAGAACAGTTGCAGACTGGATAAGAAAACATAACTCATCACTATGCTGTCTAGGAGAAACACACCTTAGAGACACAGACAAAAATAGACTAAAAATCAAAGGTTGGAAAAAGATATATCAAGCAAATGGCAACCAAAAAAGAGCAGGAGTGGCAATATTAATTTCGATAAAATCAGCTTTAAGAAAAAACCACCATATGAGGCAAGGAAGGGCATTATATAATGATTAAAGGATCAATGGGAGCGCTGGTAGCATAGTGCCTAAGGCACTTGACTGCTAACCAGAAGGCTGGTGGTTCAAACACACCAGTCACTCCTCGGAAGGAAGTTTGGGCAATCTACTTCCATAGTGATACTGCCTTGGAAACTCAAGGAGGAGTCACTATGAGTCGGGTCCGACTTGACAGCACATAACAACAACAGAAGGATCAATTGAACAAGAAGATATAACCTTCATAAACATTTATGGACCCAATAAAAAAGCCCCAAAATACATAAAGCAGACTTTAACAGAATTGAAAAGACAAATAGATGACTCCATAGTCACAGTGGAAGACTTTAGTACACCACTTTCAATGAAAGATAGAACAATTGGAAAGAAACTCAACAAAGATGCAGAAGCACTAAACAATACAATCCACCAACTTGACCTTATAGACATCTGGAGAGCACTTTACTCAACAAGAGCACAATATACATTCTTTTCCAATGCACATGGAACATTCTCTAAGATACACCATAAGTTAGGTCATAAAGCAAGCCTTAATAAATTTAAAAGCATTGAAATATTGCAAAGCATCTTCTCAGATCACAATGCTATCAAATTAGAAATCAACAGTATTGGTCCAGTTGTGAGGATGTATGTTTTATGTTGAGATGTAATCCATACTGAAGACTGTAGTCTTTAATCTTCATCAGTAAGTGCTTCAAGTCATCCTCACTATCAGGAAGCAAAGTTGTACCTGCATATAACAGGTTAATGAGTCTTCCCCCAATCCTGATGCCATGCTCTTCTTCATATAGTCTAGCTTCTCAGATATTTTACTCAGCATACAGATTGAGTATGTATGGTGAAACAATACAACCCTGATGTACTCCCTTCCTGATTTTAAATCATGCAGTATCCCCTTGTTCTGTTCGAACGACAGCCTCCTGGTCTATGTACAGGTTCCTCATGAGCACAAGCACTAGTAAGTGTTCTGGAATAGCTCTAGTGGCGTAGTGCCTAAGGCATTTGACTGCCAACCAGAAGGCTGGTGGTTGAAATCCACCAGCCATTTCTCGGAAGGAAAACTGGGTAACCTACTTCCATAGAGATACTGGCTCAGAAATCCAAGGTGGAGTCGCTATGAGTTGGGAATGACTCGATGGCAGTGAGGTTTTTTTTTTTTAAATATTATCCATAATTTGTTATGATCCACACAGTCAAATGCTTTTGCATGGTCAATACAACACAAGTAAACATCTTTCTGGTATTCTTTGCTTTCAGCCAAGATCCATCTGACATCAGCAATGATATTCCTTTTTCCATGTCCTCTTCTGAATCCAATTACATTTCTGGAAGTTCTCTATCAATATACTGCTGCAACCATTTTTGAATTATCTTCAGAAACATTTTACTTGAGTGTAATATTAATGATATCATTCAATAATTTCCACATTCTGTGGGATCACCTTTCTTTGGAATGGGTACAAATATGGATCACTTCCAGTCAGTTGGCCAGGTAGCTGTCTTCCAAATCTCTTGGCATAGTTGAGCAAGTACTTCCAGCATGGCATCCATTTGTTGAAACATACCAAGGGGTATTCCATCAATTCCTGGAGCCTTGTTCTTTGCCAATTTCTTCAGGGCAACTTCGACTTCTTCCTTCAATAACATTGGTTCTTGATCATATGCCACCTCCTGAAATGGATGAACATCAACCAATTCTTTTTGGTACAGTGACTCTGTACTCCTTCCAATTTCTTTTGATGTTTCCTGCATCATTCAATATTTTGCCCATAGAATCTTTCAATATTCCAAGTCAAGCTTGAATTTTTTCTTCAGTTCTTTCAGCTTGAGAAATGCAGAGTGAGTTCTTCTCTTTTGGTTTTCTAACTCCAGGTCTTTGCACATTTCATTATAGTAATTGACTTTGTCTTCTTGAGCTGCTCTTTGAAATATTCTGTTCAGCCCTTTTATATTGTTATTTCTTCCATTTGCTTTAGCTACTCTCCATTCAAGGGCAAGTTTCAGAGTCTCTTCTGACATCCATTTTGGTCTTTTTTTCCTTTCTTGTCTTTTTAATGAACTTTCGCTTTCTTCATGGATGATGTTCTTGATGTTATCCCACAGTCTGTCTGGTTTTCAGTCACTGTTTTCAGTATCATTGAATCTACTCTTTAGATAGTCTCTAAATTCAGGAGGAATATAACCAAGGTCATATGTTGGCTATTATGGACTTCTTTTAATTGTCTTTATCTTCAACTGGAACTTGCATATAAGCAGCTGATAATCTGTTCCTCCTGGCCTTGTTTTGGCTGAAGATATCGAGCTTCTCCATTGCCTCCTGCCACAGATGTAGTCAATCTGATTCCTGTGTACTCCATCTGGTGAAGTCCCTGTGTGTAGCTGCCATTTGTGTTGTTGAAAAAAGGTATTTGCAATGAATAAGTGGTTGGTCTTGCAAAATTCTATCACGTGATCTCCAGCATTATTTCTATCACCAAGGTGATATTTTCCAACTACTGGTGATTCTTGTTTCCAACTGTTGCAGTCCAATCATCAGTGATAATCAACACATCTTGATTGCATGTTTGGTTAATTTCAGACTGCAGAAGTTGGTAAAAATCTTCAATTTCCTTGTCTTTGGGTTTGGTGGTTGGTATGTATGTTTGAATAACAGTAGTATTAAGTGGTCTTTCTTGGAGGCACGTGGATATTATCCTATCACCGACAGCATTGTACTTCAGGATAGACCTTGAAACATTCTTTGTGATGATGAATACCATGCCATTCCTCTCGCATTTGACATTCCTGGCATAGTAGATCATTGTTGTTGTTGTTGTTAAGTGCCGTCGAGCCATTTCCAACTCATAGCAACCCCATGCACAGCAGAACAAAACACTGCCCGATTCCGCGCCAGCCCGACAATCCCTGCGATCATATAGCTGTTTAATTCTGCCCAAACCAGTCCATTTCACTCACTAATGCCTAGGATATCGATCTTTATGCACTCTATTTCATTTTTTATAACCTCCAATTTTCCATGTTCTGACTATTAATGGATGTTTGCAGCTGTGTCTTCTCATTCTGAGTCATGCCACATCAGCAAATAGAGCTCCCAAATACTTTACTCCATCCACAACATTAAGGTCAGCTCTACTCTGAGGAGGCAGCTCTTCCCCAGTCATAAATTCCAAAGCCAGTGCTGCTAACCATTATAGTATGTGGTCTGCATTATTGTTCCTTACAATAGTCACAAAAACAAGAACCATACAAAATCAGTTCATATGCATCATCTCGGCAGATTCTTACAGTCTACGTTTTTATAGAGACTGAGGTTTTTTTTTTTTAAATTGTGATTTGGGTGAAAGTTTACAGAACATATTCACTTTCCATATAGCAGTTCACACATACTTTGTCTCATGACATTGACTACAATTTACCACAA
>NW_006921816.1:1989706-1997565 GCF_000298275.1 Orycteropus afer afer
TCAAACTTAATACTGTAAACTGAGGAAAATTTTAGATTAGATCTATGGCAAAAGTAGATTATACACCAGTAGATAAACAAGAGAAAAAAGAAAATTTCAAAATATATTATTCCATTTTTGCACATTTTCCCACAACTCTGAAACAGAACATATCTTAAACTTGATGACATATCATAGTTCACATGCCAGCTTTTCTTTCTTTCTTAGTGATATATAAAATAGGTAAGGCATTTGGCTACTAATCAGTAAGTTGGTGGTTCAAACCAACCAGCTCTCCACTGGAGAAAGATGAGGCAATCTACTTGTGTAAAGATTGATAGCCTTGGAAACCCAATGGGGTCACTGTGAGTCAGGATTGACTCGATGGCAGTGGGATATAAAATAAAGTATGTTACAACTGACAACTTAAATACAATGAAATTTGGTATTATTCACCTATAATTCAATCAAAAATTTATTGATAACAACAACAACAACACAAGTATCACCTATTAAGTCCTTATGATCTGCCAAATGCTATGTTAGGCTACGTATGTATAAAACATAATTATCTAATTTAAGTATTGAACCCTATTTGTGCCAGGAAATTCCAAATCATTTCTTGACCAGAGAATAAGTTTTAAAAACTTAAGTATTTGATAAACTTACTTTGTTGTCGTTCTTTCCAGCAATTATTTCTAATATTAGTCACATAATCTTCTTCAACATTCTTTTCTATTTTTTGTAATAATGTCCCTTTATATTCATTTTTGAAATCCTTGTTGACATAATAAATGACACGCAAATTTTCTGTTTGCATTTTAATAGTCTGTCCTGTTCCACTGGAAAGGAGAGACATGATTGTTATTTTTCATTAAAATTGGACATTTTGATATATTACTACTACAAATAAGCTGAAGCCCTGCTAGAAACTGAATTTCCCTCTTAGAAAACCAGGGCAGTATATGTGTTGCATAGCAACCAAACTCCTGACCAGCTGAGTTGAAAATAATAGTGCTTGGCTCCAAGACAGTGGCTGACTGCCCCATTTCAAATGTGTATCACTCTCCACAGTCCTCGCAATAATCCAATGTCATGCATCAGGCTCCTTAAGGGGCTCACTATGGCTCTTGCAAATCTCTCATTCTAGCGCTTCCACTTGTAATCTTTCCCATTCTAGTCAGCATTTTGTATCAACCAAATCTTAAAAATTTGGGTCTGTGCAGGTTTCACTTTGTTGGCCATGACTGAACCAGTTCAAATCAGTTTGAAGCCCTGGTTTTTACTACTATAAAATGACTGGCAATATGACAAAGTTTTTTTATGTTCACTGTAGTACACTAAAGTTGTCTACGACAGATGCTAGCATTAAATATACTTTAAGTCTTGATCTCATATAAGATATATTGTGAAAAAATACTTCATATAACAAAGAAATAACATATGCTGAGTTAATAACTATTTTACAAACAGAAAAGTAAAATTATTTCCCCTTTAATGACACAAGGTTATGTAAATATAATCACCATTATAGCTTTTATCTCTAAAGTATTTTTGTCTTATTGTCAACACACTACCTGTCTATCACACTAAACTGCTACCAAGTTTGAATATAGCACTTCTGAACTTACCCACAGTAGAACAGAAACATAAATTAACAACACAATACAAATTTACCACTTACATAACTACTTTAAGAGTGAAAATTTTAAATCAGTTTGTTAATCTGGTACATTTGTAGTAATAAGAGGTTTTACACTTAAAAATGTAAAAGAGCATAAGGTCCTTTAAAGAAGCTAGATAAGAAACAGCAACAATTCATTTTTATAAAAGTTCACTTAGCTACTTACGATCTGGGATATAAGGAATAAGGAGGGTTGGAAACCATCAATTGGCTTAATAGCGATACAAGGATCAGGACAATAATGGGCATAAGCTGGATAAACACTGAAAAACCACCCTATAAAAATAATCAGAGAATAGCAAATTGTAATATAACTGTAGTTGTAAATAATCCAAAAGTTGTCATAGATTTTTACAGGTAGAAAGGATATTAGAGATCATCTGGTCCAGTGCTTTCAAATCTGCCAGACAGTACTCTTTAAAAATACAACTCTCCAAGCTCTTCATCTGGAGATTCTGATTTGTAAAACACTAACATAATTTGATCTCATTTTACAAACAAGGAAATTCTCTCTTTTCTTTCTCTCACACACAGACTCTATCAATATGAAGCAGGTTGCAAAACTATTTTTATTTGGAGTTGGGGTGGAATATGAAAGCTGGTGAGTGGCATGGCTAGGACCCAGGCCTTTTAACTTGTAGTCTAATCCTTTCTCCATTTACCTTGACACTTCATGTAATTTAGTTGTTATATGCAATTAGCTTTAACTGCATTACAATAAGGAAAGTTACTTCCAATTTGAGTTTTTTCATAATTAATTCTAAATTCTTTAGGACTAACAAAGAGGGCCTTCAAACATGCATGCTGCAGGTATATCTTCACCAGAATCATAGAATTCCAAATTTGAAGGGGTCATATTTGCTAACTACTCCCCACTCTTCTCTCTACCCCTGCTCCCACAATATTCCTAAGGGATTTTTCAGTCTCTGTTGAACACCTCTAATAACAAAAATCTTATTACTTCCTAAAACAATTTGCTCTATTTTCAGACAACTCTAATTGCTTTTCCTGAGCTGAAATACGCCATTTTACAATTTCAAATCATATCATAAACATACATCTCCTCTTTCTTCTTCTCTTTCATGTCCACTATGTTGATGCTGATGTTGATGGCTATAACCAGCTCGTCCATTTGAAAATGAATGTACACTACCTATAAAAGTAATATTAGAGAGATCAGTTATGTTCAAAAGCACTACATTTTCTTTTGCATTTTTATTCCTTTTTAAATGACAAAACTCTCGTGTGTTAATTTTGAGTAATAAATGCTATTGCCCTCTCTTCATATGAATAAAGAACAGACAGAAATGGAGGTAATTCTTCCAAGACTTTCCCTCATAGTGACTCCATTGTGTTTCTGAGGCAGTAAATCTTTATGGAAGCAAACTGCCCTATCTTCTCTGCTGATGGGTTTGAACCACCAATCTTCTGGTTAGCAGTCAAATGCTTTAGGCACTGTGCCACCAGAGCTCCTTATACAGTAAAGTAGATGTACCTTTTTCTCTATGAAAACATGATTAAAAGTTACTCCCTAATATTACATACACAGAGGGATTCTGTTTTGATTACTTGTTTTCACATATATTGGATCATTAATCTGAAACTTTACTTTTTGCCCTTAAGCATCACAAATACCCCTAGAAATCAAATGATAAAAGCTCTAATTCAGTTTTTAAAAATGTCTGTAAAACATGCTATGATATACCAAAAAAAAAAACCAAAAAAAAAAACTCAAATGTACTGCCATCGAGTCTCTTCCAATTCACAGCAGACCCCACCAAGTTTAAATCTTTAAAGGCTGTAAATCTTCATAGAAGCAGACTACCTCATCTTTCTTCCATGGAGTGGGGTAGATTTGAAGCCATATATATGCCTTAACCACTACACCACAAGAGATCCTTATATTATGGTATGGGTGTACCTCAATTTATTCAAACATTCTTACTGATGGACATTCAAACTATATTAGACACTGTGACCAACTAGAAATGGCTACCACTGACAAGATAAACTATGTTATAACTAACAAAAGTACTATGTATCAACTTCTTGTTGTTTGTTCCCATCAAGTCAGCTCTGACTTATGGTGATGTCACTATGTACAGAACTGCTCCCTAGGGTTTTCAGGGCTGTGATCTTTTGAGAAAAGGTCACTAGGCCTATCTTCCAAAGAACACTTAGGTGGGTTTGCACCACCAACTCTTTGGCTAGTAGTCAAGCATGTAAATGTTTATACCACCCAGGGAGCCCACAAATCAACTATTAGAAGCCAAATTCACTATTACTTTAAAGATTTATTGTTGCTAGAATATTTTCACTCAAAATGATTAGTTTTAATATTTTTTCTATGAGATATAATAATGTATTCTACTAAGTCCAAAAGGCTGGCGGTTCAAACCCACCAGCCACTCCTCAGAAGGAAGATGGGGCAATCTACTTCCAAAGAGATACTGCCTCAGAAACCCAAGGAGAGGTCACTATGACTATGAGTTGGAGTCAATTCAATGGCAGTGTGTTTGGTTTGGTTTAATATGTCAAAATACCGTTTATATTTTTAGTCACTGATTTGTACCTACACATTCCCTTTCCTTCAAGAATACTTTGCAAAAATGCTCTATCAATGACCACATTCTTTCTTAATAATATTCAGAGAGGCCTATCAGGCCCAATTCTATTAGTGCATTCATAAACATTCTTCTGATTTTGAATGAAGTGTTTAATTTAGCACCTTATATAAATGTAAATAAAATTAGAACTACAATTTTAACTACCTTAGAGAAAATTAATTTCTAACCAAATAAGTGTAATAAAGTTTAATAGTACTTATGTTGGTACTACAAAATTTTTTCATTTAGGCAGTACTGCTACAATACTTCACTTTGGTAGCCTAATTCAAAGGAACTCTAGTAGCATAGTGAATAAGGCATCTGCCTGCTAACCAGAAGGTCAGTGGTTCAAATCTACCAACCACTCTGTGGAAGGAAGATGGGGTGCTCTACTTCCATAAAGATTTACAGCCTTGGAAACCCAATAGGGGTCACTATGAGTTGGAATCAACTTGATGGCATGAGTTTGAGTTTTTATTTTTATCTTAAAGTAACCAAAAAAACTTACTTTAGAGATAATCTATGACTCAAATATTTTACTATTTCAATGGACAGAAGAACCTCCAAAAACATTCAACTTAAAAATCTATAATATAAATAAAATATCTGGAAAGATTTCTACAGAATCTGTGTTTAACAGTCTTCCAGGATATAACATACCTCCTATAATTGTTATAGCACTTAACTAAGACAGGGTTATTGTATTTCCCACTTATATGCTCTCTTCAGCCTTATATAAAATACAGATCTTTTTTTTTTTTAAATTAATAAGTATTATGGATTGAATTATGTTCTCTAAAAATATATGCTGCAAATTCTAACCTCTATGCCTGTGGTTATAATCTTATTTGGGAATGGATTATCTTTGATGAATGATTACTGTAGGGTGTATCTTGAGGTAATCTCTTTTAAGATATAAAAGGAATTAAACATCTGAACTGAGTAGAGATGGGATAAAACAGATGCCAAGACACATGGAGATATGAAAGGAACTGAGAAAGACTTCCTCTAGAGGTGGTGCTCTGATTTAGGACTTCTAGCCTCCTAAACTGAGAAAAAATAAATTTATTTGTTAAAGCTATCCACTGTGGTATTTCTGTTATAACAACACCAGCTAACTGAGAGGAAAAAGTATTCTTAGAAAAAAGCATGCTATTGTAAAGCTGACAACCCTAACACTTTGTTTCCTATGTTGTTGTTAGGTGCTGTTGAGTCGTCTCTGACTCACAGTGACCCGATGCACAGCAGAACGAAGCACTGTCCAGTCCCGCGCCAGCTCCACGATCCTTGCTATACTTGAGTCCATCACTGCAGCCACTGTGTCAAACTATCGCGTTGAAGGCCTTCCCCTCTTTCATCGACCCTCCACCTTACCAAGCATGATATCCTTCTCCAGGGAATGGTCCCTTCTGATTACATGACCAAAGTAGGTGACACGAAACCTGGCCATTCTTGCTTGTAAGGAGAATTCCAGATGTACTTCCTCCAGGACAGATTTGTTAGTTCTTTTAGCAGTCTGTGGGACTGCACTCTTCGCAAGCACCAAAACTCAAAGCATCAATTCTTCTTCAGTCTTCCTTATTCATTGTCCAGCTCTCACATGTATAAGAGGTGACTGAAATTAACATGGCTTGTGTCAGGAGCACCCTAGTCCTCAAGGAGATATCTTTGCTCCTCAGCACTTGAAAGAGGTCCTTTGTAGCCGACTTGCCCAGTGCTATGTATCATCTGATGTTCTGACTGCTGCTTCCATTGGTGTCGATTATAGAACCAAGCAATGTGAAGTCTTTGACAACTTCAATCTTTTCTCCATTTATTGTGATGCTGCTATAGGTCCAGTTGTGAGGATTTTTGTTTTCTTTATATTGAGATGTAATCTATACTGCAGACTGTATTCCTCAATCTTCATCAGCAAGTGCTTTAAGACATCCTTACTTTTCAGCAAGCAAAGCTGTGTCATCAGCACACTGCAGGTTGTTAATGATTCTTTCTCCAATCTTGATGCCACATTCTTCTTCATACAGTCTAACTTCTTGGACTATTTGTTCAGCATACAGATTGACTAAGTATGGTGAAAGGACACAACCTTGACACATTCCCTTCTTGATTTTAAACCATGCAGTGTCCCCTTGTTTTGTTTGAATGACAGCCTCCTGGTCTATGTACAGGTTCCTCATGAGTACACTTCAGTGTTTTAGAATTCCCATTCTTTTCAATGTTATCCATAATTTGTTATCATGCACACAATCAAATGTTTTTGAATAGTCAATAAACTACAAGTAAACTTCTTTCTGGTATTCTTTGCTTTGAGCCAAGATCCATCTGACATCAGCAATGTTATTCCTTGATCCACATCCTTTTCTGAATCCAGCCTGCACCTCTGAAAGTTCTCTATCAATATACTGCTGCAACCGTTTTTGAATTATCTTCAGTAAGATTTTACTTGTGTGTGGTATTAATGATACTGTTTGATAATTTCCACATTCTGGAGGAATCACCTTTCTTTGGAATGGGTACAAATATGGATCTCTTCTAGTCAGTTGGCCAGGTGGCTGTCTTCCAAATCTCTTGGCACAACTTAGTGAGTGCCTCCAGTGCGGCATCCATTTGCTGAAACATCTCAGTGGGTATTCTGTCAATTCCTGGAGTCTTGTTCTTTGCCAATTCCTTCAGTGTAGCTTTGACTTCTTCCTTCAGTACCATTGGTTCTTGATCATATGCTACCTCCTGAAATGGATGAGGATCGACCAGCTCTTTTTGGTACAGTGACTCTGTGTATTCCTTCCATCTTCTTTTGATGTTTCCTGCATCATTCAATATTTTGCACATAGAATCTTTCTATATTGCAATTTCAGGGCTTAATTTTTTTCCTCAGTTTTTTCAGCTTGAGAAATGCCAAGCATGTTCTTCCCTTCTGGTTTTCTAACTCCAAGTCTTTGCACATTTCATTACAGTAATTAGCTTTGTCTGCTCAAGCTGCTCTTTGAAATCTTCTGTTCAGCTCTTTTATGCTGTCATTTCTTCCATTTACTTTAGTTACTCTTTGCTGAAGGACAAGTTTCAGAGTCTCTTCTGTCATCCATTTTGGTCTTTTCTTCTTTTCTCGTCTTTTTAATGACCTCTTGCTTTCTTCATGGATGACATTCTTGATGTCATCTCACAATTCTTTTGGTTTCCAGTCACTGGTGTTCAATGCTTTAGATGGTCTCTAAATTCAGGAGGGATATATTCAAGGTCATATTTTGGCTTTTGTGGACTTGTTTTAATTGTCTTCAACTTTAAGTTGAATTTGCAAATGAGCAGTTGATGGTCTGTCTGTTCCACAATCAGCTCCTGGCCTGGTTTTGGCTGAAGATATTGAGCTTTTCCATTGTCTCTTGTCACAGATGTAGTCAATCTGATTCCTGTGTATTCCATCCGGCAAAGTCCATGTGTATAGCCACCGTTTGTGTTGTTGAAAAAGGTATTTGCAATGAATAAATTGTTCTTGCAAAATTCTATCATGCAATCTCCAGTGTTATTTGTCACCAAGGCCAAATTTTCCAACTAAAATTCTTTGCTTCCAACTTTTGCATTAAAAGTCACCAGTG
>NW_006921816.1:1997665-1999465 GCF_000298275.1 Orycteropus afer afer
CTCATCTTTGGCTTTGGTGGTTGGGGCATAAATTTGAATAATAGTCATATTAGTGGGTCTTCCTTGTAGGCATATGGATATTATCCTATCACTGACAGCACTGTACTTCAGGACAGATCTTGAAACATCCTTTGTGATGATGAATGCCACGCCATTCCTCTTTAAATTGTCATTCCCGGAATAGTAGATCATATGGTTGTCTGATTCAAAATGGCCAAAACCAGTCCATTTCAGCTCATTAGTGCCTAGGATTTTATGCATTCCATTTCATTTCTGACAACTTCCAATTTTCGTAGATTTGTACTTCGTACATTCCATGTTCTGATTACTAACAGATGTTTGCAGCTGTTTCTCCTCAATTTGTGTGGTGCCACGTCAGCAAATGGAGGTCTCAAAAGCTTTACCTTATCCATATCAGTAAGGTTGGTTCTACTTTTATGATGCAGCTCGTTCCCAGTCATATTTTGAGAACCTTTTGTCTTAAGGGGCTCGTCCTCCTGCAGTGTATCGTACAATTTTTCCGGGCTAGTCATAAAATTGCGCAGTAACGTAACAGACAATGTTTCTCTCCTATTCATAAGGTTTTCCCTGGTCAACTCTTTGAGAAGTGGATGGCTTTTTCCTTCTTCCTAGTCTTTCTCAGTCTGCAAACCATGCTGAAACCTGTGCACCATGTGCAACCTCGCTGGCGTTTGAAACACTGGTGGTATATAGCTTCAAGCCTCACAGCAATGTGCAAGCCACAACAGTACGACAAGCCAACAGACAAGTTTGTCTTAGCTGTTCGAAACCTCTCCACCCTCCCCTTACCTAGACCTCTGCTGCTTTCTTACTGCTTGGAGGTGGGGCCTGGGTTCCTCCCCTTACCTAGATTTCTGCCACTGCTCTCTTTCTCGTGGTCCCCCTGGCTTTTCTTTCCTTTCCCCCACTTTCCTGGCACTTGAGGGTGGGGCCTGGGTCCCACCCCTTACCTGGATCCCTGCCACTGCTCCAAACTCTAAATTAACATTTAGAGTTAATTTTCATAAAAAGTGTGACACTTAGGTCAAGGTTAAATGTTTTGTCTATGAATGTCCAACTACTCCAACACCCTTTGTTGAAAAGGAGATCTTTCTTCTACTGAATTACTTTTGCACTCTGTCTAAAGCCAGCTGAATATATTTGTACAGATCTTCTTCTAGGTTCTCTATTCTGTTCCACTGATCAATATATATCTATCCTGCCATGACTACCACACAGTCTTGATTACTGTAATTGTATGTTATTGTTCTCTAGCTTTGTAAAATTTAATAAAGTACCTGAAGAAAATCCACCACCAAAGAATATATTAAATAAGTCTTCTGGAGTTATATCAGCTTCACAACCTCTATGGAAATTAAATCTGCCATTGTTTTGGTGATTACAACCTTGTTCTTCATTGCCTGTGAGGTCGTACTGTTTTCGTTTTTCTGGATTGCTTAAAACAGCATAAGCATTTCCAATCTCTGAAAAAGTAATGAATAAAAAGCTGGTAAGCAAAGTTTCTATATTTAAAAGACTGGCTCATACAAAACTATGTCAAACTAAATAATAAAACAGTAACAACTTCTTGTAATGCTAATGTACATTGTTTTTAATTACATATATTATTATCTCCCAATACAACTTTTAAAATACCAGACAGGCAAGTCTCCTTACTGCCTTGAAAACAAAACAGTGTTCATTTTGTCTTTCTTAATATTGTATATACTGTCTTCATTGCAATGTCTTTTGCCCATTTTCTAATTTTTTTTTCTCTATGGAGTTTTGGGGTTTTCATCT
>NW_006921816.1:2003788-2009083 GCF_000298275.1 Orycteropus afer afer
GATTATCTTCTGTGTCTGTGTTAATTGGTTTCCCTTTTCTTTGTTGAAGAGGGTCTGTGCAGTCCTTTTGCCTAGTCCGCCAACTTGCTGGAACTCTGCCAGAACAAACTTAATTTTAATGAAGTCTAATTTACCAGTTTTTCCTTATATGAATTGTACTTTTGGTATCAAGTATAAGAAATCTTTGGCTAGCCCTGGGATTTGTTCCTATGATTTTTGCCAAATGTTAAAATTTTACATTTCTGTCAGTGATACATTTAGAGTTAATTTTCATATGAAGTGTGGCATTTAGGTCAAGGTTAAATGTTTTGTTTATGAATGTCCAATTACTTCAACACCCTTTATTAAAAAGGAGATCTTTCTTCTACTGAATTGCTTTTGGACTGTTGTCAAAAACTAGCTGAATGTATTTGTACAGGTCTTCTTCTAAGTTCTCTGTTCTGTTCCATTGATCAATATATCTATCCCTCCACCAATACTACACAGTCTTGATTACTGTACTTATATAGTAACTCATAAAATTGGGTACACTGATTATCCTATTCTGTTCTTTAAATAAATCATTTTAGCTATTCAGGTTCCTTCGTCTTTGCAAATAACTTTTAGAGTAAGCTTGTTTCTATCTACAAAAAATCATGGCTGGGATTTTGACAGGAATTGTGTAAAATCTGTACATCAATTTTGGAAGACTTGACATCTTTACTATGTTGAGTCTTCCATTTGTAAACATGATGTATCTCTCCATTTATTTAGATCGCCTTCGATTTCTTTCATCAGTATTCTGTGTTTTCAGCATATAATTCCTACACATATTTCATCAGATTTATACCTAAGTAGTTTTCTGTCTTTCTTTTTCACTACCTCTAAATGGTAAAGTATTTTTAATTTTAGTATCTAAAAATTCTATCCACCACTCCTCATCTGTCAGTTTGTTGTACTATGGTGGCTTGCATGTTGCTGTGAGGCTGAAAGCTAGGCTACTGGTATGGGTCTAGCAAATCCTAGGGCTAAGAGGGTCATTTTGGTGGGCAGATTTTAGTGGAGCTTCAAAGACACATTGACAAGAAGAAAGGGCTATCTACTTCTCAAAAAATTGGCCCCTGAAAACTTTATGAACAGCAGTGAAACACTGTCTATTACTGGAAAACTTTATGAATGCCAGTGAAACACTGCCATACTGTCAGAAGATGAGCTCCACAGGTTTGAAGGCAGGCAATATACCATTGGGGAAGAGCTGCCTTCTCAAAGTAGTCAACCTTAATGAAATGGATAGAGTGAAGCTTTTAGGACCTTCATTTGCTGACAGGGCATGACTCAAAATGGGAAGAAACAGCTACAAACATTCATTAATAACGAGAACATGTAATGCATGAAATATGAATGCAGGAAAATTGGAAGCTGTCAAAAATGAAATGGAATCCATTAAGGTCAATATCTTAGGCATTAGTGAGCTGAAATGGACTGGTATTGGCCATTTTGAATCAAACAATCATATAGTGTACTATACTGGGAAAGAAAAATTGAAGAGGAATGTCATTGAATTCATCATCAAGGAGAACATTTCAAGATCTGTTCTGAAGTACAAAGCTGTCAGTTATGGGATAATATCCATACACCTACAAGGAAGACCAGTTTATACCAATCACGAATTATTAAAATTTATGTGCCAACCAATAAAGCCAAAAGATGAAGAAACTGAACATTTTTACTAATGTCTGTAGTCTGAAATTGACCAAACATGCAATCAAGAGGCATTGATGATTATTGGTGACTGGAATGCTATAGTTGAAAGAGAAGATGAAAATATCATGTATTTATAAATGAAATGGTTGATATCACAACAGAACCAAGTGAAATAAAAATGATAGGAAGAGAATATTATGAAGAACTGTACTTCAACCAATTCAAAAATCTAGAAGAGAAGGAAAATTTTCTAGCAACACAAAACCTATCTAAACTAACACAGTCTGAGAGAGAACACGTGAACAGACCCATAACAAAAGAAGAAATTGAGCCGGTCATAAAAACTTTCCCACAAAACAAAAGTCCTGGCCCAGATGGCTTTACCAGAGAATTCTATCAAACATTCACAGGAGAGCTGACACCTATACTACTCAAACTATTCCAGAACATAGAAAATGATGGAATACTCCAAAATTAATTCTATGAAGGAAGCATAACCCTGATACCAAAACCAGGCAAAGAAACCATTAAAAAGGAAAACTACAGATAATACCCTCATGAACCCAGATGCAAAAATCTTCAACAAAATCCTAGCCAAGAGAATCCAACACTATTAAAAATAAATAAATAAATAAATACACCATGATTGAGTGCGATTTATACCAGGTATGCAAAATGGTTCAACATCAGAAAAACAATCAATGTAATACAGCACATAAATAAAACAAAGGAAAAGAACCACATCATCATATCAATTGATGCAAAGGCATTTGATAAAATACACAGCTATTCCTGATAAAAACTCTCAATAAAATAGGAATAGAAGGGAAATTTCTCAATATAAGAAAGGGCATATATTCAAAACCACAGCCAACATTATTCTCAATGGACAAAGACTCAAAGCACTGCTCTTGTGGATGGGAACCAGACAAGGATGCCCTCTATCACAACTTCCATTTGACACTGTATCAGAAGTCCTAGCTAGGGCAATAACGCAAGACAGAGAAATAATAGGTATCCGAATTGTCAAAGAAGAAGTAAAACTATCTCTACTTGCAGATGACATGATCCTATACACAAAAAACCGGAAAGACTCTGCAATAAAATTACTGGAACTAATAGAAAGGTTCAGCAAAGTGGCAGGATATAAGATAAACATATAAAAATCAGTTGGATTCCTCTATTTCAACAAAGAGATCTCTGAAAAGGAAATAAAGAAAAAAATACTATTTATAATAGCTACAAAAAAGATAAAATACTTAGGAATAAATTTTACCAGGGACACAAAAGACCTATACAAAGAGAAATATACAACACCACTACAAAAAACTTTAAGAGACCTACATAAATGGAAGAACATGCCATGTTCATGGATAGGAAGATGGAATATTGTGAAGATGTCAATACTGCTCAAAGCAATCTATACATTCAATGCAATCCTGATCCAGATTCCATCAGCACTCTTTAAGGAGGACATGGAAAAACCAATCACTAACTTTTTATGGAAAGCAAAGAGATCTTAGATAAGCAAAGCACTACCGAAGAAGAAAAACCAAGTACGAGGTCTCACACTCCCCAATCTCAAAACCTACTATACAGCCACAGTAGTCAAAATAGTTTGGTACTGGTACAATGACAGACAAAAAGACCAATGCAACAGAACTGAGAATCCAGAAATAGACCCATCCATCTATGAACAGCTGATCTTCGACAAAGGGACAAAACCCATTAAATGGGGTAGAGATGGCCTTTTTAACAAATGGTGTTGGCAAGATTGCATATCCATTTCAGAAAAATAAGGTAAGATTCATACTTCAAACCATACACAAAAATGAACTCAAAAATGGATCAAAGACCTAAATGTAAAACCTAAAACCATAAAGTTCATCAAAGATAAAATAGTGGCAAACCTATGGGCTCCAATTTACAGCATAAATAGCCTATCAAGCATAGACCAAAATGCATAAACAGCAGAACAGAAACTGGATGACTTGGACCTTTTATAAATTAAATTCTTATGCATCAAAAGACTTCTCCAAAAGAGTAAAGAGAGAACCTATAAATTGGAAAAAATATTTGGTGATGACACAGCCAACAAGGGACTTACCTCAAAAACTTACTAAAAAAAAAAAAAAACAAAAAAAACACTTCAACACCTCGACATCAAAAAACCAATTAAAAAACGGGCAAAGGACATGAACAGACACTTCACTAAAGGAGATATACAGGTGGCCAACAAACAGGAGAAAATGCTTATGATCACTAGCCATTACAGAGATGCAAATCAAAACAACAAGATATCATCTCACCCCAGCATTAATAACAAATTTCAAGGAGGCAGAAAACAACAAATGCTGGTGAGGGTGTGCAGAGTCGGAACTCTCATATGCTGCAGGTGGGACTGTAAAATGGTACAGCCATTGTGTAAAACAGTATGGCACTTCCTTAAAAAGCTGGAAATAGAAATACCATTTGAACAAGCAATTCTACTACTAGGAATATATTCTAAAGAGATCCAGAATATGAATAGACATATACATATCCATGTTCATAGCAACACTATTCACTATAGCAAAGAGATGCAAACAACCTAAGTGCCAATCAACAGATGAATGGATAACCAAACTATGGTGCATTCACACAATGGAATACTATGCAACATTAAAGAATAGTGAAGAATCTGTAAATCACCTCATAACGTGGATGAACTTGCAGGACATTATGCTGAGTGAAGTAAGTTAATCACAGAAGGACAAATATTGTATGAGTCCATTATTATAAAAAGTCAAGGAAAGGTTTATGCAGGGAAGGAAATTTACTTTGTTCACTACCATGGATAGGAAGGAAGGGGAGGGAATATTTCTGACCAGTTAAGAGGGAGGGAACACTGCTAGACAAAGACAAGTATTGATTTGGGTGAAGGGAAGGGCAATGTACCAAAAGTGAGTGATTAACACTGTGGCACTAAAGAAGAAAAAGACATAGAGAAGTACATGGGAGGTACAAACAACAAAGATGAATACTTTTGCGTGTACAGTACTGACAGCCTGAATGGTCAGGTATATCTAGGCGGGGGGTGTGTGTGCCCATGACCATGTACAGGGTTGGCAGATGATGTTTTTACATGCATATTTGTATGTGCTCTAAGAATGTATGGGTGTATAGTAGAGTTGACAAGGGGCAAGGTTGTGGTGGCTTCTTGGCCACAACCAGCTACCCAGAGTGAGTGAGTACTTGGACCTGTGGGCTCAGGACCATGGTTGCAGGGGACATCAAGTGCAACTGGTATAACACACTACACAAAAACATTGTTCCACATCCTACCTTGACGAGTAGCGACTGGGATCTTAAAATCTTGCGAGTGGCTATCTAGATGCAATGATGGGTCTCTCCTCATCCAGAGCAAAGAAGAATGAAAAAAACCAAAGACGTATGGAAACAATTAGTCCAAGGGACTGGTAGACCATGAGATTCACAGGCTATATGACTATGAGGCCAGAAGAACGAGATGGTACCTGGCTACTTCTGTCAACCACTCAGAGGGGGATCTGTGTAGGAGATCCTGGATAGAGTAGGAGAACAATGTGGAACAAAACTCAAAATTATTTAAAA